>NC_042619.1:358481756-358747812 GCF_901001135.1 Rhinatrema bivittatum
GGAGTGAGCATGACCCGATTGGCTACAATACATGCATAGGCCTTTCTTCTGGCCTTAGAGGATAGGTGACTATGTCCCATTTGCATAGGTTCCTCATCCTCGGTGCTTGGAGTAGTGACAGCCGGAGTAGATGATGTTTGGCAAGTGCGTGGGGCACTAGAAGCCACTCTCTTGGCTCCTCTGACCTCTTGGGAACGTTCACGCAGACAATGGTCTATGCGACCAGCGAGGTCTATAAGGGAGTCCAAGGCCTCAGGGAGTTCTCGTGCTGCCAACTCATCCTTAATGCATGGACTCAGGCCTTCGAGGAATATGGCATGCAGGCAGCCCAGGTCCCAGTGTGTCGCCAAGCACCGGCAGGTGTGCGTGTGCTCCCGGTCTCTCCCGCTGCTCTTCCTTCCCTGCTGCCGTTGCCACTGGGCTATCAGCACGTTCAAGCCCAGTGGGAACAGCAGCGGCAGCCTCTGTCACATGCATGCATGACCAATGGCACTGGTAGCCCCTGTGACATCGTAAGGGTAAGGCTATCGGCGCCATTTTGAGTCATAGCAGGCCCGACAGCCCGACAGCATGGAGGGAGAGATCGCTCGCGGGACCCCGCTGGACCACCAGGAACTTTTAGTAAGTCTTGGGGAGGGATTGGGATGGTGGGGGGTTATAAGAAAGTAAATGTGATGGGTTGGTGTGGGTTTTTTTCTGATTCGCGGTTTTCTTTTTGATTCGTGTTATTTTTTTATTCGTTTTTCCGGGTTCGGGTTCCAGTTTCATTTTTGGTGAAAAACAATCCACGAAGTGCCCGAACCAAAACCCGACCCGAGCCAGAAAAATGAAGCTCATCTCTAACAGACACTGCTATGGGGATAGTTGTAGCTACTCCTAGAACGCTTGATTTGGAAGTTAATATTCAACCACCCCCTGAGATGAATTTAGTAACTATTTGGACTGCTTTAAAATCTCTAGAAGCCTCTATTGTTTCCTTATCTAAAATTACCTTGGAAATTAAACATCAAGAGACAACAAATGTTAATATGATATCTCATCAATGTTGCGATTCGGCCTGTGGCAGGAGCCACAGGCCGCCTCTCGACCTCTCTCCCTTCTTCTTCTCAAGATCAGGAGGCCGCCGACATGTTTCCCGTGCGGCTGGAGCCCACTTGCTTTACCCTCTGTGACCCGGAGGCCGCCGACGCACTGCTCTTCCTAAAGTGGCTCGGAAGCCGCCTGCACTTCCCACGCGGCAGGAGCTGTGCTCCTGCAGCCTCTGCAGCTTGGAGGCTGCCCCTGCGCTCCTATCGTGGCAGGAGCTGCACTGCTATTCCTACTCGGCTAGGAAGCCGCCGCCTGACATCCCCATGTGGCCCGGAGGCCACCGACCTACCTTGGTCCTCCGTGGGGAGAGGGCCTGCATTCCCGAGCTTGCTTAGCGCCCGGAACCACCCTTGGTTCACCTCCCGCAGCAGGGAGCTGCCTCTACATTGTGGCCTGCTGTGAGGCCTAATTCCAGCTTCTGTTTCAGCTCTGCAGTCTTCCGTGCAGCAGGTCCACTGTCCAGGGTCCTGACTGTTTCCTGCTTCCTCTCCCTAGGGGCGGGCCCGCGTCTCTCCTCTGGAGTTAAAGGGCCAGGAGGGAGTGGTCCCTCTGGTCCCACCTGCAAGTTCCTCCCTGGGCGTTTCCTGCTTCAGCCTACAAAAGGCTTCCACTGTCATTTCTTCATCGCCTTCGCAAGGAGTAAGTCCTCTTTAGGACTCCTTGTCTGCTTCTCCTCCTAGGCACTCTGTTCCGTGAGGGATCCCGTGTCTTCGTCTGTGTTCCATGCTCCGGTCTCTACATTTCCTTGATGTTCTTGATGTCCAGATGTCCGCCTGTTCCAGATGTCTTCAGCTCCGCCTGACCCGTCCCTTGTGGTCCGTGAGCAGCCCGTCTGGGCTGGTAGGGCACATAGTGGCCCAGTAGTCCGCGACCACCCCGGCTGGGGTGTGTAGGGTGCTGGTGGGCCTTTCCATCAGACGGCGCCGAGGAGTCATCTCGTTCCTCGTCAGTCTGTCTTGATGTCCATAACCCTGAAGTCTGCCTTGCCTTGATGTTCTTGCCTGATGTCTTCCTTCCCTGGACAGGTCCTGTCCTTTGGTGTGGTCCGCGACCAATCCAGCTGGACTGTGTAGGGCACCTGAGGGATCTGGCCGCCTGCCCGTTCCTGTCCTTGGATTTCCGTGGCTCTGATACCTTCTCGTGTGGTCCGTGACTCTGCCCGGCTGGGCTGAGTAGGGCGCCAGAATGGACACTGTTTGCCTGGATGTTCCGGACTTTTAACCATTGGTTTTAGTCTTGCCTTGTCATGCCTTGCCCTGTCCTGCCTGTCCGTACCTTGCCATGCTTTGAGTCTTCGTCTACCCTGCAACGCCTGATGTCTTCATGTGCCCTGCAACACCTTGAGTCTTCGTCTGCCCTGCAACACCTGAGTCTTCGTCTACCCTGCCACATCCGATGTCTTCGTCTGCCTTGCCATGTCCAATGTCTTCATCTGCCTTGCCACGCCTGATGTCTTCGTTTGCCTTGCCATGCCTGATGTCTTTGTCCGCCCTGCCACGTCCGATGTCTTCATCTGCCTTGTCACGCCTGATGTCCTCGTCTGCCTTATCATGTCTTGTTCCACATTTCTATCTGGCCTCCTCTGTCTGGCCTGCTGCTTCCCGTCGCTCCCTAGTGGCAGTCCAAAAGGGCTTGGAACGGTCGGAGGACCATTCAGAGACCACAATTGCATTGGTGGTCTCAAGGAAGTGTGTAGGTCCAGTCGAGGCTCAGGGTAAGGACGTTTCACCGCAAGGGCACACAGCTCGTTCTGCGCTGGAGAGCTCCCCCTGGTGCTCTCTCCCATCCACAGCGCAACAATCAAAATAAGAAGATTGAAGTTTTGGAGTGAATGGAGGGTGTGGAAAAGGTTCAGCATAACTTGGTACAAGCTGATTTGATAAATAATAGAAAGCTGGAAAATATAGAGAACAGTTTGCGATCCCACAACTCGAGATTATTGAATTTTCCTGTTATTAATTTGATCTCGATCTCTCCAATGGAATTGTTTAAAATATATATTTCCCAGATATTGAAGATTCCAGAATCAGCTAGTAGTTACCAAAGCCTATTACTTACCCTCGGTTATGGGTACTGGTGAAGATGTGGATGGTCATTTGCCGACTTTGGATATCTCTGAGGTTCTCGAAATATCTCAAGAGACTCTGGTCGCTAGAAGAAGACCTCTTCTAGTATCATTTGCATTTTTAGTCGACCAGAATAATATTCTCAGGCAGCTTCTTCGTAATAGGCTTGCATTATTCTACGGCCAAAAGGTCTGGTGTTATCCTGACCTTACTAAAGCAACTCAGTCCAGAAGAAAGAAATTTCTAGCTATGCATTCTGATGTGATACAGTTGGGGGCACAGTTTTTACTGAGCTACCCATGTAAATATTCTATTAAATATCAAGATCAGAATTACACTTTTTTTGATCCTTCTCAATTAAGAGTGTTCTTGGATTCACGTACCTAATATACCCCTAGCTTGGCTTGGCTTGGTAAAGTGTAATGTTCGTCGAATCTCACTAAGCAACCATTTTCTTGAAATTTTTCTTTGTATTGTTACACTCGAATTTCAGAGCCCCTATATTTATTTTATTTTTATCAGTGCTTCAGATATAATTGCTGAGATGTTTATGTATTTGAAATACTTATTCTTTCTGAATGGTGCTGTAATTTCTCAACAAGATTTTAGCTTGTGATTATTGAAAATGCTGATAAATAAAAAAAAAAAAAAGGTGTAGTTTTAAGGCCTGAACAGGTTAATATAAACCCTGCAAAGCGACAAATTACTAAGCTTTTCTTAAACTCTTTGGGGCGGATTTTAAGAGCCCTGCTCGCCTAAATCCGCCCAAATCCGGGCGGATTTAGGCGAGCAGGGCCCTGCGCGCTGGTGAGCCTATTTTACATAGGCCTACCGGCGCGCGCAGAGCCCCGGGACTCGCGTAAGTCCCAGGGTTTTCGGAGGGGGGCGTGTCGGGGGGCGGGACCGAGCGCAGCGCCGTTTTGGGGGCGTGTCGGGAGCGGGTCCGGGGGCGTGGTTACGGCCCGGGGGCGTGGCCGCGCCCTCCGGACCCGCCCCCAGGTCGCGTCCCGGCGCGCTAGCGGCCCGCTGGCGCGCGGGGATTTACGCCTCCCTCTAGTGACCTCCCTCTAGTGACCTCCCTCTAGTGACCTCCCTCTAGTGACCCTCCCTCTGGGAGGCGTAAATCCCCCGACAAAGGTAAGGATGGGGTTTAGACAGGGCTGGGCGGGTGGGTTAGGTAGGGGAAGGGAGGGGAAGGTGAGGGGAGGGCTAAAGAAAGTTCCCTCCGAGGCCGCTCCAATTTTGGAGCGGCCTCGGAGGGAACGAAGCTAGGCTGCGCGGCTTGGCGCGCGCCGGCTATACAGAATCCATAGCCTTGTGCGCGCCGATCCCGGATTTTAGCGGATACGTGCGGCTCCGCGCGTATCTATTAAAATCCCGCGTACTTTTGCTGGCGCCTGATGCGCCAGCAAAAGTACGCCTATTCGCGCGGTCTGAAAATCTACCCCTTTGTGGGGGAAGTTTGGCCAAAGAACAAACCTACCTATTACAAGTATTGTGAGAGATCCTGATGATCTGTATAAGTATTTGTTTTCACCCGAATATGAGGTTTCATCATGCGATTTTATTGATGATGAAACAGCCTGTGTGACATGGAAGCATTCAAAAGACCGCAGAGTGTTGTCAGGTAATACAAACATCTTCATTGCCTGTTTCACAACTGCTTATGCTCATTTAGAACTGTACAACCTGCTTGACAGTTTGCAAGAACATTGTTTGTACCACGATACAGACTCTGTGATATTTGTGAGTTGTGAGGGTGCTAGTGACCCCCCTTTGGGAGATTATTTAGGTCAGTTGACGAGTGAGATACCCACAGATGAGCATATCAAAGAGTTTGTATCGGCTGGGCCCAAAACATATGGCTACAAACTGTCCAGCGGAAAGACCTGTATGAAAGTGAACGGGATTATGCTAAATGTAGAAAATTGTAAAAAGATCAATTTCACTAATTTGAAAGATCTCGTCTTTGACTATAAAACTGAGGCTGTGGACAAGATTCCTAAAAAGATACAGGCAGGTACAACAACCTGGGATCATAAGAAACAAAAAGACCTGGTCGATAGAGACTGGCCTACTTAAAAAAACACAAAGGGTTGTATATGATAAAAGGGTGATAAAAGAGGGGTTTAATATGCTGCCCTATGGATATTGATTTTGTGGATGTGCGCTGGAGGCACCCCTTTTCGTGTATTTTAGCTGGACCGTCAAATAGCAGCAAAAGCTTCTTTGTTAAAAAGCTATAAGATCACCAGGGCATGTGTTGACTGACATGCCTAACAATATTGTATGGTGTTATAGTTGCTGGCAACCTTTGTATAAAGAAATGTTGTGTAAATATCCTTTTATTACTGTTATGAATTCTTTTCCTGATACTTTTAATGATGATCAATTGTTTCCAACCAATAAAATAAATATGGTTATTGTAGATAACTTAATGGCATCTGCTTGTAAAAGTGACGAAATTGAGAAAGCCTTCACACAATACATGCAGCACAGAAATCTGAGTATTATATATATATTGTACAGAATGTTTTCTATCAAGTCAAAACAAGCAGAACTATAGTTTTAAATACCAAATATATGGTACTCTTTAAGACTCCCAGAGACAAGTTGCAAATCACTGTTTTAGCCAGGCAGATATACCCTGCTAAGTTACGCTTCTTTTTAGAAGCCTTTGAGGATGCCACCAGAAAGCCATATGATATCTCATTGTGGATTTAAATGCTACGACTCCTGAGTGTTACAGACTGAGAAGAAACATCTTTCCACCAGACTGGACCACCAGTATATTGTGAAAAAACACAGCCCCTCCATAAAAAGAAGGGAATATATATTCTCTCCCCACATATTTGTTTTGTGTGTCCCAGAGGCCATGTCTGCTCGCTTAAAGCGGAGCCTAGCCATTTTAAAACTTTTAGTTCAAGCCTCTCCACAGCAGAGAAAAGCTATCCTAAATGTCGCTTCTAATGTTTACTTGGGGCCATAGCGGAGATCGCACTAAACACTATGAAAGGTAATATTCCTTTATCACAACAGCAGATAAACATCTTGAAAAGGAAACGTCAAGCCATAAGGGTTCTGGATAATAAAAGAGTAACACTTAAAAAAAAAAAAAGAAGCTGGTGAAGTAGTCTTGGGGGGGGGGGGGGGGGGGGGTATCGGGCCTCTGTTAGGTTTTGTATTAAGGTTTTGTATTACTACTCATCACAGGTCTTTTGAGCTAAGCACTAATGCAGTACACAGAAAAAATGTACTTAGTGCTTAGCCAACAACTTGATCGTTTGAGAAGTCCTTCAGTTCTTGAGGAAAATATTAGAACCACCACAGCTCAAAGACTCAATGAAGAAATGAAAGGTATACTTCAAAGTTCTGGTATGTCTGAATATGAGAAAGCCAAATGTTATTCAGAAGTGCTACAGCGCTATCTGGTGCTTAATAGACATAAAAAAATGGAAAAAGAAGACTAAATCTGTACCTACCCCTGCAGGATGATACAGCAACTTCTGCATTTCTAGATCACAATAGCCCTCCAGACCATTTAATCCTACTGTCTGTTTCCTGTCTTTTAACCAGTTTGTAATCCACAAAAGGACATCGCCACCTATCCCAGGACTTTTTAGTTTTCGTAGAAGCCTCTCATGCGCTATAGAAAAAATGCAGAAGTACTGCTCAATAAACTGTCAAAGAATAAGGACATTGCATCCTGGGAGAGTAATGGTACTTTTGTATACAAGGGAAAGCCTGTAAGTGGCTCTAACCTATTAGACCTGGTTCGTGGAGCTACACAGACCCGTGCTCTTTCACAGCGGAAGATACCCAAAGGCTGGGGAGAGTTCATGCAAACCCTGGCAGAACTAAACACGCGTTCCACGGTCATGGGTAATCCAGCCAATAGGGATCTGTTGGTAGAGGTGTGCATTTGTTTTGAACGCATTAGCAATCCGCAACTTTTTTTTTTTTTTAACTTAAAAAAGTGATGAGGCGCAACGATCGCGATTTCCAACGTATTCAACATAGCTACGTTGAATACGTTGAACCGCGAGGCGCGCTTTTCTCGCCGCCATTAGCTGCGAGCTCGGAGCCCCGGATTACCTCAAAATGGCGGCGCCCCTGTGGTAACCATGCCAATCCAGGTCGGCATGGATACCGGAACGCAGCGAATCTGCGTTCACGTTTTCAGAGAAGCACTGAATGCAGCGAATCGCGCTGTCATTCAGTGCTTCTCTGAGGATTTACTGACGAGCCAGCACTATATAAGCAGCAGCAGCACGAAGGCTCACGGACATTTCCAGCGATTCTGTGGGGAGGTGGGCAGAGGCAGGCTGAGGCAGGCTGAGGCAGGCAGGCAGGCAGTAAAGCAGAACCAGAAGCAGAAGCAGAACCAGAAGCAGATATTAGACAACACAGAACAGATTCTGTGTTAGGCTAACAAAGGAAAGAAAAATATTCCATTTCCTGGTCTTGCATTAGTGGCATGGGTCAGCAACAGTCACTAGCATTCCTATTCCTGTTTCTTTCAAGCAGTCTAGTGGTCTAGTCAGCTAGCACTGACCACTATTTACCATTGAGGGTGTTGGGCTGGCTTGGAGAGAGATATTAATATTTTCAATGTCATCCATGTTTCTGGAGGGTCAAAAATTCCTGCTGTATTAAATTCCAATTACTTAGTCTGTCAGTGCAGTGGGCATTTTAAACAGACTGAATATTGTTCTTGAGTCAGTCTGTTCATTTTGGTATTTTTAAACAGACTTAACAACATTGTTATTGAGTCAGTCTGTTCATTTGGTAATTTTAAACAGACTGAACATTGTTATTGAGTGAGTCTGTTCATTTTATGCTGGGAAGTGCCAGGGCCGGGAGTACTCTGCCTCTTATCTGCTTAAAAGCAAGCTAGTTCTGTGTGCACTGCACACACACATTGAGTGCACTGCCAGGCAGGCAGTGAGACAGTGGGCTGTGGGCATTTTAAACAGACTGAACATTGTCCTTCAGTGAGTCTGTTCATTTTGGTATTTTTAAACAGACTTAACAACATTGTCTTGAGTGGGTCTGTGCTGGGAAGTGCCTGGGCCGCAGTACTCTGCCTCATATCTACTTAAAAGCAAGCTAGTTCTGTGTGCACTGCACACACACATTGAGTGCACTGCCAGGCAGGCAGTGGGCATTTTAAACAGACTGAACATTGTCCTTCAGTGGGTCGGTTCATTTTGGTATTTTTAAACAGATTTAACAACATTGTTATTGAGTCAGTCTGTTCATTTGCTAATTTTAAACAGACTGAACATTGTTATTGAGTGAGTCTGTTCATTTTATGCTGGGAAGTGCCAGGGCTGGGAGTACTCTGCTTCTTATCTGCTTAAAAGCAAGCTAGTTGTGTGTGCACTGCACACACACACATTGAGTGCACTGCCAGGCAGGCAGTGAGGCAGTGGGCTTTAAACAGACTGAACATTGTCCTTCAGTGAGTCTGTTCATTTTGGTATTTTTAAACAGACTTAACAACATTGTCCTTGAGTGGGTCTGTGCTGGGAAGTGCCTGGGCCGCAGTACTCTGCATCATATCTACTTAAAAGCAAGCTAGTTCTGTGTGCACTGCACACACACATTGAGTGCACTGCCAGGCAGGCAGTGAGACAGTGGGCAGTGGGCATTTTAAACAGACTGAACATTGTCATTCAGTGGGTCTGTTCATTTTGGTATTTTTAAACAGACTTAACAACATTGTCCTTGAGTGGGTCTGTGCTGGGAAGTGCCTGGGCCGCAGTACTCTGCCTCATATCTACTTAAAAGCAAGCTAGTTCTGTGTGCACTGCACACACACATTGAATGCACTGCCAGGCAGGCAGTGAGACAGTGGGCAGTGGGCATTTTAAACAGACTGAACATTGTCCTTCAGTGGGTCTGTTCATTTTGGTATTTTTAAACAGACTTAACAACATTGATATTGAGTCACTCTGTTCATTTGGTAATTTTAAACAGACTGAACATTGTTATTGAGTGAGTCTGTTCATTTTATGCTGGGAAGTGCCTGGGCCGCAGTACTCTGCCTCATATCTACTTAAAAGCAAGCTAGTTCTGTGTGCACTGCACACACACATTGAGTGCACTGCCAGGCAGGCAGTGAGACAGTGGGCCATGGGCATTTTAAACAGACTGAACATTGTCCTTCAGTGAGTCTGTTCATTTTTGGTATTTTTAAACAGACTTAACAACATTGTCCTTGAGTGGGTCTGTGCTGGGAAGTGCTGGGCCACAGTACTCTGCCTCATATCTACTTAAAAGCAAGCTAGTTCTGTGTGCACTGCACACACACATTGAGTGCACTGCCAGGCAGGCAGTGAGACAGTGGGCCATGGGCATTTTAAACAGACTGAACATTGTCCTTCAGTGAGTCTGTTCATTTTGGTATTTTTAAACAGACTTAACAACATTGTCCTTGAGTGGGTCTGTGCTGGGAAGTGCTGGGCCACAGTACTCTGCCTCATATCTACTTAAAAGCAAGCTAGTTCTGTGTGCACTGCACACACACATTGAGTGCACTGCCAGGCAGGCAGTGAGACAGTGGGCCATGGGCATTTTAAACAGACTGAACATTGTCCTTCAGTGAGTCTGTTCATTTTGGTATTTTTAAACAGACTTAACAACATTGTCCTTGAGTGGGTCTGTGCTGGGCCACAGTACTCTGCCTCATATCTACTTAAAAGCAAGCTAGTTCTGTGTGTACTGCACACACACATTGAGTGCACTGCCAGGCAGGCAGTGAGGCAGTGGGCATTTTAAACAGACTGAACATTGTCCTTCAGTGAGTCTGTTCATTTTGGTATTTTTAAACAGACTTAACAACATTGTTATTGAGTCAGTCTGTTCATTTTGGTATTTTAAACAGACTGAACATTGTTATTGAGTGAGTCTGTTCATTTTGGTATTTTAAACAGACAGTGAACATTGTTCTTGAATGGGTCTGTTCATTTTGGTATTTTAAACAGACTGAACATTGTTATTGAGTCAGTCTGTTCATTTTGGTATTTTAAACAGACAGTGAACATTGTTCTTGAGTGGGTCTGTTCATTTTGGTACTTTAAACAGACTGAACATTGTCCTTCAGTGAGTCTGTTCATTTTGGTATTTTTAAACAGACTTAACAACATTGTTATTGAGTCAGTCTGTTCATTTGGTAATTTTAAACAGACTGAGCATTGTTATTGAGTCTGTTCATTTTATGCTGGGAAGTGCCAGGGCCGGGAGTACTCTGCCTCTTATCTGCTTAAAAGCAAGCTAGTTCTGTGTGCACTGCACACACACATTGAGTGCACTGCCAGGCAGGCAGTGAGACAGTGGGCAGTGGGCATTTTAAACAGACTGAACATTATTATTGTGGGACAGTGGGCAGTGTTACCACTAGTACTCAGTGACATTAAATCCATAATGTCAGGGAAAGAGAGATGCAAGCGACATATTGGGACTGGCAGCGGAGGCACCGCAAAAGACACCAGTGCAACACCACAGCTAAAAAGGCAACTGTCGCAATCAAAAGTCTTTGTAGGGGATGGCAGTTCCATGGCAAAAAACCCAAAATCGGACCATGAAACTTTGCAATCGCCACCACATGTTTCTGGCCCTGTAGTTTTGGAGGAGAGTGAAGATGAGGCAGAGTCAAGCCAGACAAAATTTAGACACCCAAGAGCAGCCAGGGGACAGAAGTCTCCAGTAAAACTTAGCGGTCACAAGGTAGCGCTGGCACTGTTAGCTTCTGATTCAGAAGAAGAATCTTCTTGGGTGGGATTCTCATCAGAAACGGAAGATGTAATACCTGACGAATCTTCGGTAGAATCATCAGTTAGTGCTGTTTTAGCCTCCACCTCCAGAATTCTGCAGCAGGGGAGACATTACAGTGATATCGAGGAGGAGGAAGAGCTGTCAGAAGGGAGACAGAGGGTGACTGGTGCCCCCGCTGGCATTGCTTCTCTGGGTGCTCCACCCACACCCACTAGTACCTCAACTCCAGTGCCACCATCCACCCCCAGGGTGGTAAAGAGAGGAGGATCACAAAAGAAATCTCCGATCTGGGCACATTTTAAAGTGACAGAAGACCCACGTTATGCTCGGTGTAATTACTGTGCCAGGGATATTAGCAGAGGCAAGCAAATGGGACATCTATCAAATTTTGGCATGACCCATCATATTAACAGGCAACACCCAACAAGATTACTGCCATCTGGGGATGGTGGCAGTTTCAGTCGGGGGACACCTTCCAACCAGGGTGCAGTGGTAGGAAAGCAGCAGAGTCAGCCCACGCCCTCATACCCTTCTAGCAATCAGGCGGCAGGCCAGCAACCCACTGACATGTGGCAGAAGCGACAATGCACCATGGAGGAAATGGGGTGGAGTGCGGTAACGCTATCCTGGGGTAGGAGGCAGGCAGCCTCAAAAGTTGTAACCAGGAGCATTGGGGAAATGATTGCCCTTGATGACCAGCCCCTGCAGTTAGTGGAGAATGTGGGTTTCAAGCATTTTTTGAAGGTCGTACTTCCAAATTACAAAGTCCCCTCCAGAACCACATTTAGTAGAAAGGTCATCCCCAGCCTGTACAAGCAGTGTCTCAGTCGCTTGCAAGCACTACTAGGTACGGCAGACGGAAGAGTGCATTTCACCTGCGATATCTGGACCACCATGAATGCTGCACACTCTTACCTCTCTCTGACAGCACACTGGTGGGACATGGCAGAGGCAGGGGCAGCCAGCAGCTCTATTACTGAACAAGCATCAGGGTGGAGGTGAGCTTTACTACACACCCACCTGACGGACCAGGCCCATACTGCTGCCAATATTCTAGCATGCATCAGAAAGATGCTGGAGAGCTGGCAAGTACACCAGCGAGACAGTAAAACGCGGGCAGGCTTTTTTGTCACAGACAACGGTGCAAACATTGTTAAGGCAATAAGCGATGGGCGGTTTAAGAACATCCGATGTTTTGCACACACTCTGCATCTGGTAGTGAAGTCAGCTCTGGGCTTGGAGTCCAAGGACAAGGAGACTGAATACTTGCGTAGGTTAATACAGAAGTGCAGGAACATAGCAGCACACTTCCACAGAAGTGTCAGGGCGGAGCAGGTTCTCCGAGAAAAGCAGGCTGATTTGGATATGCCTCAGAAGCGTCTCATTCAAGACATACAGGTCGATACAGTAAGGCCGCGGTAGAAACAGTGCGGCAGTGTCAGGTGCACCCTTCCTCCCCGCACGCACAGTTCTCTTCACTTAGTCCCCGATACTCTCTTCTAATTGCATGCAAATGCATGCCGCGGCTTTAAAGCGTTAGGGAAGGGTTATGCCCGCGTAACCCATTTTACTGTATAGGCGCTTAATACAGCGCCTATACAGTAACCTGGGTGTGCTGGTACCTGTCATTTCAAATGTCATTTCAAATGACATTTGAAATGACAGGCACCAGGAAGTGTAAAAAAAAAAACAAAAAACAAAAAATATGTAAAAACCTGAGTGTTATAAAAAAAAATAAATTTTAAATACCTGTCACTTTCATGCGGTCATCCAGGCAGCAGCGTGGGTCCAGGCGGCCGGCGGGCGGCGGCGGCGGGAGCCGGGTGTTCGATCGAGGCCGTGGGCGGGTAGGCGCGTGTTCGATTGGGCGGGCGCGGCAGCGGGATCCGGGGGGCGGATGGGCGCGTGTTCAAACGAGGCCGGCTGGCACAGGCGCGCATTAATTCAGGCGGCGGGAGCTGGCGGCGAAAGCGGCTTCCGGCAACCCCCACCGGCAGTGAATGCGCGCCTGTGCGACCCAGCCGGGTCGCACAGGCGCGCATTAATTCACTGCCTGTGCGACCCGGCCGGGTCTCACAGGCGCGCATTAATTCAGGCGGAGGGAGCCGGGTGGTCGTGCATTCATCCAGGCAGAGGGAACCGTGGGCCATTTCGCCACCGGTTCCCTCTGCCTGGATGAATGGCCGTGCGATTTCAGCGCTGAAGGCAGTCACATGCCGTGACGTGACGTCACGGCATGTGACTGCCTTCAGCGCTGAAATCGCACGGCCATTCCTTCACTGCCGGTGGCCGTGCATTCATCCAGGCAGAGGGAACCGTGGGCCATTTTCGCCACCGGTTCCCTCTGCCTGGATGAATGGCCGTGCGAAATCGGGAGGAAGGGAGAAGGGACTGCCGTAGCAGGCCCGAGCCTTGCTACTTTTTCGTTTTTTTTTTGCTTCGGGAGGAGGGGACCGGATGGGCTGCAGGAGACCGGACTGGGGCTACACCGGAGACCGGACGGGCTGGACCGGAGACCGGACGGGACCAGGGCGGGTAAGCAATGTTTTTTACACTACACTACACTACACTAACTCCTACTAGGGGGAGGCGGTAAACTAACACGTTAAGGCCGCGGCAAAACAGCGGGTTACTGAGGAGATAGTATCAGCGCCCGTTACAGTATCGGAGGGGAATAGCTAATTCCTTCATTATACAGCTTTTTCGTTCATTTACATGCTGGGTGCGGAAAGGGTTATGCGTCTGTTTTAGGAAGCGCTAGGGACGCGTGAAACTGGAGACTGTATCGCTGAATCGCCTTACTCGTCTGTATTGTGCACTCCCAGCACGTTACAGACAGGCAATCTTTAACTGCACGTTACTGTATCGACCTGATTGCCACCCGGTGGAATTCCACCTTTATGATGCTGGAGAGGTTACTGGAGCTGCAGACACCCCTTCATGAACTTTCTGGTACAATTGACATAGGTGTGCAGAATCCCCTAGGGCATCACGATTGGTTAGTCATGAGTCAGCTGGTAAAAATCCTGCAGCCCTTCAAGGATGTCACGGAGGAGCTGAGTTCCAGAAATTCCACATTGGCTGACATCATCCCTATAGTGAAATTCCTGGATGACCATTTGGAGGCCTTTAAACGGCAAGAGGGAATGACTGCTGAGGTGCTGCAGTGTGTGGACGTTTTGCAGCAGCAGGTGAAAGACAGATTAAGGCCTTTAACAGAGGACAGCACATACATGCTCGCCTCTGTCTGTGATCCCCGTGTGAAAGGTAAACTCGCCCTACAGACCAATTGTCTGTAATTTGTGAAGGAGCTGTTGTTAGCAAAGGTCCGTGAACAGGAGCGCCATAGGCTGAGACAGATTAGGCTTGAAGCAGAGGTGGAAACAGCAGGCACGTCACAGAGTTGTGCTGCTGCTAGCCCAGGCAGGAGAAGCACTGTGTCAGTGACAGATACTATTATTAGTACCTCCTCCTCCACGTCAGAACGCCCAAGGCATGTTGGCCATAAAGATTCATCAGTTGTGCAACGGGCGAGAGAGAAAGTAACTGGATTGAGTGACTCTCAGCCCTCCCAAGCACAGGAGGAGACAGCAGCACAGCTGTCAGTGACACGGTATCTCTCAGAGCCGATAGAGAACATGCAGACAGATCCGCTGGCATATTGGGCACACAAGTCCACTGTCTGGCCACACCTAGCCAAAGTGGCTGAACGATATCTGTCATGTCCACCAACCAGTGTGCCCAGTGAACGTGTCTTTTCAATGACAGGGGATATCATGAGCCCTCACCGCTCAAGGCTGGCACCAGAGTTGATGGAAATGCTAGTGTTTTTGAAAGTAAACCTGCCATTGCTTGGCTTTCCAAATTTTCCTTGTGAATGACAAGATGAATAAAAGCTATTGAAAGCCTTGCAGCAGCTCCAATTGCCTCCTATGCTCAAGATAATGTAAGCACTGCAGCACATGTTCTTGACATGAATCGCTGTGCCTGACCGGCATCTACTGTGCAGCCCTTGTGTTCCTACAAGTGTTATACCTCCATTGCTGTGCCCGTTCATCCAGGCCTTGTGTTCCCACAGGTGTTTTAACTCCATCGCTGTGCCCGTTCATCCAGGCCTTGTGTTCCCACAGGTATTTTAACTCCATGGCTGTGCCTGTTCATCCAGGCCTTGTGTTCCTCTGGGGATAGGGAAATACCTACAGTACCTGAGTGTAATCAAGGATGAAGTGCTAGAAACGTTTTAAAATAAGAATATAAATACATTAAAAAAAAAAAATTACTATCCGAGTATCCGTGTTCATCCAGGCCTTGTGTTCCCACAAGTGTTTTAACTCAGTTGCTGTGCCCGTTCATCCAGGCCTTGTGTTCCCACAGGTGTTTTAACTCCATGGCTGTGCCCGTTCATCCAGGCCTTGTGTCCCTAGCTGGGATTGACCTCTGTCCTCGAATGATGTGCCTGTTCATCCAGGCCTTGTGTTCCCTCAGGTGTTTTAACTCCATTGCTGTGCCCGTTCATCCAGGCCTTGTGTTCCTACTGGTGTTTTAACTCCATGGCTGTGCCCGTTCATCCAGGCCTTGTGTTCCTACTGGTGTTTTAACTCCATTGCTGTGCCTGCCCGTTCATCCAGGCCTTGTGTCCCTAGCTGGGATTGACCTCTGTCCTCAAATGATGTGCCTGTTCATCCAGGCATTGTGTTCCCACAAGTGTTTTAACTCAGTTGCTGTGCCCGTTCATCCAGGCCTTGTGTCCCTAGCTGGGATTGACCTCTGTCCTCGAATGATGTGCCTGTTCATCCAGGCATTGTGTTCCCACAAGTGTTTTAACTCAGTGGCTGTGCCTGTTCATCCAGGCCTTGTGTCCCTAGCTGGGATTGACCTCTGTCCTCGAATGATGTGCCTGTTCATCCAGGCCTTGTGTTCCCACAAGTGTTTTAACTCAGTGGCTGTGCCTGTTCATCCAGGCCTTGTGTTCCTCTGGGGATAGGGAAATACCTACAGTACCTGAGTGTAATCAAGTATGAAGTGCTAGAAACATTTTAAAATAAGAATATAAATACATTAAAAAAAAAAATTACTATCCGAGTATCCGTGTTCATCCAGGCCTTGTGTTCCTACTGGTGTTTTAACTCCATGGCTGTGCCCGTTCATCCAGGCCTTGTGTTCCCACAGGTGTTTTAACTCCATGGCTGTGCCCGTTCATCCAGGACTTGTGTTCCCTCAGGTGTTTTAACTCCATGGCTGTGCCTGTTCATCCAGGCCTTGTGTCCCTAGCTGGGATTGACCTCTGTCCTCGAATGATGTGCCTGTTCATCCAGGCCTTGTGTTCCCACAGGTGTTTTAACTCCATTGCTGTGCCTGTTCATCCAGGCCTTGTGTTCCTAGAACTGTTTGACCTCTACGGTACAAAGTCAACATAGGTTGATATTGCAGATTTTGACTGGAGTTGCAGTATTCTTATTTCTGAGAGATCTTCTTCAATTTCCTTTGTCATCAGCTGAAGTGCGTAAGTACAGTCGGAATTCACTAGATGCCAACGGAATTCACTATACGCCAACGATATTCACTGGACGCCAATGTAAACACCGGGTCCACCCAACTCTAGGGGTGGACCCGTTCCAGGGAGTCCTTCCCTGCACAAAGGAAAGGGAACTCTCTCCTGGGCCAGCCTGTCTTTCCCCTATCAAAACCACAGGGACCAGACCAGACTACCTCCACTCTGCCAGCCTGTCTTGCCCCTATCAGCTTTCTGCCACTCTGCTTTTGCTGCCATACACCAGATGACTCACTTAACTCCTTGTGGTGTTCTTGCCACTCTCATGGTTCCTCAGTGTGTTGGTGCTAGTCTATCTGCTTGCTATGTTCCCCCTTCATTGTGTTGTTGGATGTCAATGCCACTTGTCTTGCCGCTTTGCCTGTGGTGCTGTCTTTGATGGTTCATGCATCTGCTATCGGTGCTCTGTTTTGAAGCTGTAGTGTGTTTTTGACATTCTCACTGCTGCTTTGTGCCTCTGTTAAAGCACTCTTGCCACTTCTGGTACCCCTTTGCACCTTTCCAGTGCCTTAGGCTATTCATGCCACTTAGGTGCCACTTTGCCACAGTCTAAGTACCTTGGAGCTCTTTTGTTGTTGTGATGATTGCTTCCCAGAAGTTTCATGACAATTGATAAGAAAACCCCAATTCTGCAGCCAAAAATAGGCTGGAAATCCTTCCCCCATTGACTTTAATGGGAACCGGGCAACTTATGGACATAGCCTCAACTAATGGAATTCTCCATATGTCCATATTGACCGAAAATGACCCTCACCTTCAACTTATCGACTTATGAACATAAACTTTTTGTCTGCACATCCCTATCTGTTGGTACAACTCAAGGAAAATCCTTCTGCGACAACTGCTGAAATGTCCACAAAGACTGTAAAGTGCAAAGACCCCCTTCCCCATAAAAGGCGTAAAGTACTTGACACATACAAATGGTTGAATGTGTAATTATTCTTTTCATTAAAAAAGACTTTTTAAAAATAGACTATGGACATTTGGTTCATTTTTTTAAAAAACCCTCAAGAGAGAGGGGTGCTTTTATTTAGGATTAGTACAACATTCTTGGTATGGTACACACATCTGGGGGTCATGAAACAGACAGCAAAAAGATCTAGACATACAATCTGTTCTCTGTTTGTTGTTTCTTTACAAATTGTAAAACCATTTTGTCATTTTGCAATGGTTCTTCAGAATACAATTTTAAAATATTTTCAAAAGACAGCCCTTTACAGCACTGATATAGGAAAAACACACAATGGTTACCACAGGTTGTAG
Source organism: Rhinatrema bivittatum (assembly GCF_901001135.1). Classification (NCBI taxonomy): domain Eukaryota; kingdom Metazoa; phylum Chordata; class Amphibia; order Gymnophiona; family Rhinatrematidae; genus Rhinatrema; species Rhinatrema bivittatum. Next base: position 358,499,505 of record NC_042619.1, read on the forward strand.
ATGATGGGTGTTGCAATTGTCTGCTGCTGTATAAATCACCCTCACAATCTTCATTGAAAAAGTTCATAATACTGTTAGGGAAGAACAAGCTATCAAGCTGTTGCCCATAGGAATCAAAAAATTCTCCTGTGCCATTTTCAGTCACATAAATTGCTAACCAGTGTTCTCCAGGAAGGTCTTGGGGGTGGGTATTTACCACCAAGCTTGCAGGTTTCCTTTCACTGGGTAAGACGTCTACAAAAGATTTTGTAACATACGGATCCTTCTTTAAAATACGGAAGATCTGTACGGTGTTCATCATCATAGATAATCAAAAAGGACGTTCCTTCTGTGGTTAATTTCTATCACATTGTCAAAGACACCATACACAATCATATTCACCGTGTGTGGCAACGCGAAGGCAAAATGGATTTTAGCCCGCAGATTATCAGTTTTAATCAGAGTAGTGGTCCATGCACTCTTGGTCGGGTCAAAGGCCAGTAAGGTAAAACTCGTGACAATCAATCAACAGAGCACAGTCTTTCAAATGTTTACCCGTCGCTTGAACCAGCTGCATGTATACTCTGACACAACAGCCATTATCGAAATCCGGTTGGAGAGGTTTCCCCAGAGATTTGCTCACCATCCACATACAGTGCAGCAAAGTTAATATCGTAAGGTTTAAAATTGAAGGGGTTTTTAGAGTAATTACCACTGAAAGTGTCATTTATCCACAAAGCCCAATACGATAATTTTGGGTAGCTACCCCAAAAAGAGGTTTTCCTGGTTAGTCACATGGGTGCCAGCAGGTATGCTAAAGACTTTCAGACCTACACGGTCCACGGTGTACTTGGCATTAGCTCTCAGCAGAGCTTCTGCATGTCCCAAGTGCACTCCCGGGGACACTTTCACTCTCCTTACAAAGAGGGCTGAGGATAAAATAAGGAGTTTGTAGTTCTCATCAGCATCTCCGCTCATTACACAGAACATAACTTTGTTCCGCTTTAGTTTTAATTTCACATCCACGCTTTTCTTGAAAAAACAGATCGCTGTGTAAATGTCCCAGAAGCTATACTTAATGGCTAACTGCTGTAAAAAAAATCTCTTTCGGTAAAACCGTTATTATGGGGCCTGAAGTCTCTCACTTCGTGGTTTCCGTCTGTGTCTTTATAAAACAGACCGCTTGTAAACTGTGTTTTGAGAGGGCCCTCACCATAAATGAAAAGCAGTTCTATGAGGGCTCTGTAAGGGTAACAGTTGTTGCTCTGACTAATGAGTCTGTCTCCGAGAGTGACATCCAGCTGGCTAAAAATAGAGGCTATTGGATAGTTCACAAGAGCTACTTTGGCTCCTACATCAAGATTGGCCCCATCTTCTTTCACAATTTTACAGGTCAGGTACAGCAACCTGTTGTTCAAATCCAGGTAATCCTTGCCATGTCCGGCTATATAAAAATCTAAAGGAGCTGTTTCTGACAAGGCAGATAATGGCGGAATCTCCACATACTTTTTTCTATGCTGGTTTGTGTGGGGGCCAGTTGAAACAGATCCAATTCTGATTTCAAGCATTCTTCAGACCCCTGATGTACAAAAGTCATAGGACTGGATTTTCAAAAGGTTACATGCGCTGGGCCTATTTTCAAAAGGCTCGGCAACACGCATAAAGCCCAGGGACGCATGTAAGTCCCAGGGCTTGCAAAAGGGAGGGGGCGGGGTCAGAGGCTCCCAGCACAGTGGCCATTTGCCACTGTGCCGGGGATTGCGCGCCGGCCAACTGCTCATCATCCACATACAGTGCAGCAAAGTTAATATCGTAATGTTTAAAATTGAAGGGGTTTTTAGAGTAATTACCGCTGAAAGCGTCATTATCCACAAAGCCCAGGGCTGAAATAAGATTTAAAACAACAAAAAAAGAAGGGCAAGGTAGGGGGGCAGGGAACAGGGGAAGGCAATGCAGGCTCGGCGCGCGCAAGGGGGTGCACAATTGTGCACCCCCTTGCATGCGCCGACCCCTGATTTTATAACATACACGCGCTTGCATGTTATAAAATCGGGCGTACATATGTGCGCGCCAGGTAGCGCATGCACATCTACGCCCGCGCGCATATCTTAAAATCTACCCCATAGTGTTTTAGAATATATCTTTCTTTGTTAGAAGCGAGCCCTATCAGGGAGGGAGCAGCTGGAATTATGGCGGCGTTAGAAAGAACGGGAGGTCCTCTCATCTCCTCCCCACAAGTGGAGGGAACTATCGGCGTGGTCCGAGCTGGAACTGGCGATATGGAAGCCGGAACAGTTATGAAGAGAGCTCAGCCTCAAAGGAACCAGGACATTCAAGGTATATCTCTATCGCAATACTTTTCCACCATTTGTACTGAGTGAGAAACCTAAAGTTGTTACTATGGACCTGATGTGGCAAGCGATAATGTCGATGCAAAGTGCTATAGTAAATATTTTTACAAATATAAAAGAAATGCAGACGGTGTTATACAATCTAACTCCTGAAATAAACCAACATTCTGTGAATTTGTTAAAAGTGGAAGAAGAAATTAACTAGATAAAGAATGTGCCGCTTTCAATAATTAAAGGAGAAACTATTGGAGAAGAAAGTGGAAAGTATAGAAAATTCTATAAGATACAACAATTTAAAGATTTTCCAAAGAGTAAAATGACCTCCCCAAAAGAATAACTAAAGAACTATTTTCAGGAAATATTATTACTACCACCTGATATGTTACCGGTGATATCGAAGGCATATTTTCTCTTGAAGAAAAATGAGCAACAAAATGAAAATTTACCAGTAAATGGAACTTCGTTAAATGTTACAGAATTGATAGAGACTTCCTATAGTTCTCAAATTGAAATGCGAGGAACCTTACTGGTAAAATTTAAGTTCTCAGAAGACAGAGATAAGGTATTAAAATTATTTCTAAGTAAAAGATCTTGTTTATATTTGGGGCAAAAATTGTGGGTTCATCCTGTCTCTAAGGAAACTCAGATACGACGAAAAAAGTTCTTATTGTTGGCTAATCAGGCCAGAACTTTTGGCATACAGCTAATTATTAGATTCCCTTGCAAATGTATAATGAAAGTGGATGGAATAAGATTTGTTTATTATGAGCCTGAACAGTTAGAGAAATACTTAGAGAGTCGACGGAACCAAGAGACTGAGCAAATTATATCATTTTCTTAGTTGTAGGGTAAGAAATAGTTTACTCCGTAATCGCCCAATTTTTGAAATTGTAGTATTTGGTTTATTTGCTCTAAAGTAGGATCCTCTCTCATATTGTTTGGTAACAGGGAGTCTTAGATGATGATAGCTTGTAACTGAGTAATAGAATTATATAGAATAGTATATACTAGCCGTTAAGCCCGTAAACAACGGGCTACATTTAAAAAAAATTTTCGGTCCATTTCCTTCCCACTCCCTCCCCCTCATTCTCCTCCCTCCCTCTAGTCTCCCTCCCTCACTCTCTCCTCCCTCCCAACCTCTCCCCTCTATTCTCCCTCCCTCTCATCTTCCCCCTCTATTCTCCCTCCCTTCATCTTTCTCCTCCCTCCCCACTCCCTTCACTCTCTCCTCCCTCCCCTCACTCACTCCCCTCTCATTCACCTCCCCTTTCAGCTCATCCACAAGCCTAAAAACCCAGCCACCCTTCCTCATGTGCGGCGCTGCCGCTACTGCTCCTCCCGCTGCTGCTGCCGCCGCCGCTGCTCCTAGCGACCCAGTGCCATTTTTTTTTCGGGCACTCTGGCCGTGCTCGCCAGCAGGAAAGTGGCTCGGGCAGAGGCGGCGCCGGGCCAGCAGGTGGAACTGGAAGCTCAGGGGGAGGGGGAGGGGGAGGGGGAGAGCAACTCTCCCCGCACCTAAAAACCCAGCCACCCTCCCTCGCGCGCGCGCCGCCACTGCTCCTCCTGCTGCCGCCGCCGCTCCTAGCGACCCAGCGCCATTTTTGTTTTTCGGGCACTCTGGCCGAAGTGGTCGCCCGCGCATGCGTGGTAGAGCTGCTCTCTACTGCGCATTTGCGGCACGTCAGTCAGGACTCCCTTATCTAGTAGATCCTATTTTAGGGTAATATATACTGTGATATTCTATGTACTGCTGAATTATGTCTAATTGTATTTGAATATGTATTTAAATTTGAAATTTCTATAAAAAAAAAAAATACTGCATAGTTTAGTCCCATATAATATCAGGTTTATACATTTAGTGCACAATAAAAATTAGATATTTCGTATGCTGACAAAGACAGTTTGGTATTGATATTCAGGGCATATGTGTATGATAATAAGGATTTTGCAAGGGAAAGCATTTACAATTATCTTCAGAATATTTCTAGTGGTTTGTTCTAAATGGATTTTACTACTATATGGTAAATTGTAGCTGGGCATTCCTGACAAGCTAGGGAGCAAGGAAAGTGGTGCACTGAGACTTGGACCACTATTGCAAAGCTCTCTGAGAAGAAAGCTTCTGGATCATCCCCTGGGTGCATGTTGGCTAGCAGGAAGACAGAAGCACTTCTTATCTTGATCTGCCTCCTCCTGTGCCAGTTTCACTCTGAAGTTTGAACTGTGCAGGGTTGACAGGTCCTCCAGGTTTCAAAAAAACTATTGATCCCTGCATTGTTCAAACTGAAGTTAGCAGAGATGACAGAAGCAGGTAAGAAACACTGACATTCTCCTGGCAGTGTTGTGGTTAATGGTGTTTGGGTAGATACTTGGACACTGTGGCAGCTGACCACGCCCACAGGGGGCAGTCCCGTGAGGGACCACAGTGTCAGGCTAGACTCCGGACAGACAAACACAGATTTGAATCTTTTATTAGACAGTTTAAGTGACCACCAGAAGTGGCAGTAGTGAGTAGTGGTTGTAGAGCCCGGTTGGGCGCATCTCACACAGAACGCTGGAACAGTGGATCCTCTGCAAGGCAGTGCTGTAGTGGAAAGAGACTGAGAGTTATGAGCACACAATAAGATTAACATTCACAGTCCCAATGTAGAAATAGGAGAAGCTCCAAGACAGGGAGAGCAGGCCCTCGAGGAGCAAGTACCTGATCCCTTAGAGCAGAGAGACTCGATAGCGTTGTACTCACTTAGTAGTAACAGAGATTCCACTAGACAAGAGGTCTGGCACCGGAGCAGAGAGCAGGCCCTCAAGGAGCGAGTTCCTGATTCCAGTGAAGCAGTACTGTGGAGAGAGATGGTATCTGTACTCACTGATGGTAACTAAGTTAGTTCTTCCAAGTAGAAGGGTAGAGGTTGCAGGCAGCGACACAGGGAACATGGGCCCTCGAGGAGTGAGTACCAGTTTCCTGATAGCACCTGAAAGAAGCAGAGAGGCTCCCGAGGAGTGGGTACCCTGTTAGAGACTCTGAAGGGTAGTAAGAGTTCCAGATAGCGCTGGAGTGGCAGAGTAGCTTAGGAACGGAGAGCGAATCCCATCCATACGAATCCTGTTGCTAACTCAACGAGCTAGCAAATACTGTAGGCAGATATACCCAGAAGACGTGACGTCAGAACTGGGAGATGTCCCTGAGGTTCGCGCCCTAGAGGTACCTTGAAGGAGAATGGCAGGAGGCAGCACCAAAGCCAGTCCAGGGATGCCGGAGAGAACGGCAAGCAGACGCCGTGGCGGCCATCAGTCCAAGGTGAGCAGGAGGAGCCGAGAGTAGAGAGAGGTAGGCGGGGGCGAAGCCGTCGAAGACCGATGGATGCAACAGTACTCCCCTTCAAAGGGTGGCCTCCGGCCCTTTTACCAGGTTTTAGTTTGTGTGGATGCATCTGATGAAACTGAAGAAGCATCTCCTTATCCAGGATATTTGCCATCGACTCCCAAGAATTTTCCTCGGGACCGTAACCTTCCCAAGACAGAAGGTATTCCCAAGTTTTGCCATGTCTTCTTACATCCAGAATAGCTTCAACCTTATATTCAAGGTCTTCTTCTCTGGTAGCAGAAGTTGGTTCTGGAGACTTGGATGAGAACTCACTGAGAATAAGTGGTTTCAAAAGTGAAACGTGGAATGTGTTGTGGATTTTCAATCCAGGTGGTAGCTTCAGACTGTATGCAATGTTTCCAAGACGTCGGGGAATTGGAAACGGTCCAACGTAGCTTGGAGCAAATCGAGTAGAAGGTAACTTTAGTCTCAAATGCTTAGTTGACAGCCAGAGTTTGTCACCAGGTTGAAAATACAGGCGCTTTAGAGTGATGAGCATCGTATGATTTCTTTGCTTGTTCACCCGATTTGATTAGCATGTCTTTAGTCTGAGTCCATAATTGATGGATATTCTCCGCAGTGGATTGAGCTGCTGGGGACGACACTGAGAGAGTCAGTGGAAGTGGCGGTGAAGGTAGTCTTCCATAAACCACTTTGAATGGTGTTGATCCAGTGGATGTCGCTGGATGTGTTGCGGTCTCCACCGCTTCCCCTTCTCTTACTCTGAACAGGGCTCACCTCCATTACTGGAAACGTTGCGTTCCGCATACCCAGGACCCCTGCAGTTCTGCCGGTTCCTCATGGCGTCCGCCATTGCTTGCCCGTCTCCCCGATGCCTCACGCGCGCGCGTGAGGACGCACACTATGTGCGCACAGCTCCCGGAAGTCTGGCCGCGCCTGTGCTAATGACGCCACACCCTAAGTCTGATATAACCGGCGTCCGGACGCCTTCTCCTTGCCTTGCAACGAGGTTCACTACTGCCTAGTAGTTCTGAGTTGCGCTTTCGTCTGATCCTCGCTCCTGACCTGACCTTTGGACTGCCTTGACTTTGCTTCAGCTTGCCGCCTGCCTCCGACTTTGGACCGTTCCCGACTTTGCTTCAGCTTGCCGCCTGCCTCCGACTTTGGTCCGTTCCTGACTTTGCTTCAGCTTGCCGCCTGCCTCCGACTTTGGTCCGTTCCTGGCTCCGCTTCAGCCTGCTCCAGTTCTCAGCCAGCTGCGGGCTCCATTCCAGTCTACAGCCTGCTCCAGTTCACAGCCAGCTACAGACTCCGTTCCAGTCTACAGCCTGCTCCGGTTCACAGCCAGCTGCAGGCCCCGTTCCAGTCTACAGCCTGCTCCGGTTCACAGCCAGCTACAGACTCCGTTCCAGTCTACAGCCTGCTCCGGTTCACAGCCAGCTACAGACTCCGTTCCAGTCTACAGCCTGCTCCGGTTCACAGCCTGTCATCAACTCCTATCTCACGGTCCAGCTTGCCACAGGTGTCGTTGCTGCCCGCTGTCCTGTCTTCAGCTGGTCCTCAACCTGCATTGCTGGCCTACTGACTTTTGTGTTCTCTTTGGACTTTCATTGCTACACCCACTGCCCAGGCTTCCTCTGCTTATAGACTCTGAGCGTTCTCTTAAGTCCCAAGGTTCCAGGACCCTACGGGCTCCTCCTGGGGGGTTTCTGGTTCCCGGGTGAAGACCACTAGCCTGGGGCTCCACCTCCCGGCCTACCCTGTCTCTCGGGGTGGACCGGCCCAAGGGTCCAGTATCCTGACTGCAGCACCCAACTGCAACAGTTTGCAAGGCCATGGACTCGGCGGAGACTCCTAGTCTACAGGCCATTCCGGGGATGGCTCAATGTCTCCAGCAACAACAACACTGCATTGACACTCTCGCTGCCACGGTAGACCAGCTGGTCCTCGCCTGGAGGCTTCCATTCGACAGTCACCTCCTGCAGCTGTATCCACTCCAAGTACTCAACTGCCCACGCCTACTCGGTACGCGGGGGACAGCAAGACATGTCGTGGCTTCCTGAACCAGTGTCAAGTGCGATTCACTTTGCTGCCATCCCAATTTCCCTCTGATGCAGCCAAGGGAGCCTTTATCTTCTCCTTGCTGGATGGCAAGGCCCTCGATTGGGCTTCACCCTTATGGGAACGTTCTGACCCCCTGCTGCAGAATCTACAGGACTTCCTCCTTAACTTCCGACTGGCCTTCGATGACCCTGCACGTCGTTCCACCGCGGCCTCGGAGCTCCTACACCTCCGGCAAGGGACTCGCCCGGTGTCCGACTATATTATAGACTTCCTAACCCTGGCCATGGAACTCGCTTGGCAGGATGACTGCCTGAAGGGGATTTTCCTCGAGGGCTTAGCAGGTCGAATCAAGGATGAACTGGCAGGTAGGGAGCTCCCGGAGGATTTAAATGACCTAATGGACATTGCGGGTAGAGTGGATCGCCGCCTTCAGCAGCGGGATAGAGAGACTCGCTCAACCCGCAGAGCCTCACCTCACCTGTCTGCCTCTGCCAGAACACCGGCTCCTCCCGCTACTATGCCTACGACAGAACCTATGCAACTGGGCAGGTCTCCACTCACCCCGGAAGAAAGAAGGAGACGGCGTTCCCTGGGCCTCTGCCTATATTGTGGGGGCAAAGGACACTATCTTTCTTCTTGCTCTGAGTGTCCAGGAAACGCTCGTGCCTAGGTTACACTGAGGAGCTACACCTAGGTGCTACTGGATCAGCTCCTCTCTGCACGCTACCAGTAACCCTGAAATACCCTGGCGGGGAAATCCAGATTCGGGCCTTCGTTGATTCCGGAGCCGAGGGGAACTTTATTGTGGCCGATCTGGTGACACAGCTTGCCCTGCCTACAGTACAGAAGGTTCCTCCCCTGCGGATCTCCTTGATCCGAGGGACCTTGCTTCCAGGAGTTATCACTTGCTCCACGGCACCGGTGACTCTGCAAACCGGCCTGTTCCACTCAGAGGAGATCTCTCTGCTTGTCCTAGAACGAGCGGTGCATCCACTGGTGCTGGGACTCCCTTGGTTACGTCAGCATTCTCTAGTAATCCAATGGGATGACTTCCAGCTGGTCCGCTGGGGTCCTGCCTGTTTTGAACGCTGTCTGCACCTCCTACGTCTGCCTCAGTCTCTGCACCTCTGCTCTTCGCATATCCTCCCTGAGCCGTACCAGGGCTTCCAAGACGTTTTCTCTAAGGAGATGGAAGAGATCCTTCCTCAGCACCGGCCGTTCGACTGTCCCATCGATCTGCTTCCGGGCACCACGCCTCCTCGTGGCCGAGTGTACCCCTTGTCATTACCAGAAACTAAGGCGATGTCCCAGTATATCACGGAGAACCTAGCCAAAGGGTTCATCCGCTCTCTGGCGGGTGCCGGATTCTTCTTTGTGGCCAAGAAGGATGGCTCCCTCCGGCCGTGTATCGATTACCGCGGTCTCAACGCCATTACCAGGCGGGATCGGTATCCTCTCCCGCTCATTCCTGGGACTTCTGGATCGCCTCCAAGGTGCTGCATCTTCACGAAGCTGGATCTCAGAGGACCTATAACCTCGTACGCATACGCCCAGGGGACGAGTGGAAGACGGCGTTCAACACCAGGGACGGGCACTACGAGTACCTGGTGATGCCCTTTGGGCTCTGCAACGCCCCCGCCGTCTTTCAACACCTCATGAACGAGGTTCTCCGGGAGATGCTTCATTCACCCGTCATAGTCTACCTAGACGACGTGCTCATCTTTTCCAAGGATGTGGACTCCCATCACCATCACGTCACGCAGGTTCTCCAGGCCCTCCGAGACAATCACTTGTATGCCAAACTGGAGAAGTGTATATTTGAGGCTGAGTCTCTGCCCTTCTTGGGCTACATCATCTCCTCTACCGGCTTCCGTATGGACCCAGAGAAAGTAGCGGCCATTACCAGGTGGCCTCAGCCCACTGGACTCAAGGCCCTCCAGCGGTTTCTGGGCTTCGCTAATTTTTATAGACACTTTATTCCGCGTTACTCTCACCGAGTGGCCCCACTCATGGCTCTGACCCGCAAGGGAGCTGACGCCAAGAACTGGCCTGACGCTGCGGGTGGCAGCCTTCTCCGATCTCAAGGAGGCATTTCTCTCGATGTCTGCCTCCAGCACCCGGATCCCTCCAGACCATTCATCGTGGAGGTCGACGCCTCCAGTATCGCGGTAGGGGCGGTCCTCAGTCAACACTCCGACTCTGGCCAACTCCTTCCCTGCTCTTACTTCTCCAGGAAGTTCTCGCCAGCTGAAAATAATTACTCTATCGGGGACAAGGAGCTTTTGGCGATAAAGCCCGCCTTTGAAGAGTGGAGGCAGTGGCTCGAGGGATCGCGGCATACCACTACTGTATACACGGATCACAAGAACCTGGAATTTTTGTCACAAGCTCAACGACTGAACCCCCGTCAAGCCCGCGGGCCTTATTCTTCAGCCGTTTTGACTTCATTCTCCAATACCGACCAGCGGCCAAGAATCTCCGAGCAGATGCCCTTTCCCGCATTACGTGCGCCGAGGAGGATCAAGAACCTCCTCAATTTATCCTGGACCCGACTAAAGTCCGCCTGTCTGCACTGACTGTCCTCTCCCAGGACAGGACTGTGCTCCCTCGCCGGGATCGGCTAACTGCCTTGCGCTGGGCTCATGACTCCCTCATCGGAGGGCACGCTGGACGCGAGAGGACCTTGGAGCTCGTCAACCGGTTCTATTGGTGGCCCAACATCAGGCGGGATGTCATCTCCTATGTAAATTTGTGTCCTATCTGCGCACGCCAGAAGCCCAGTCCAGGGTCTCCTTGTGGCCTTCTACAGCCCTTACTGATTCCCACCGAACCATGGACCCACATAGCTACGGACTTCGTAGTGGACTTACCCCCGTCCAGTGGGCATACGGTCATCTGGGTCACCGTTGACCGCTTTTCAAAGATGGTGCACCTGGTCCCTCTACCGAAACTTCCTTCAGCACCCGAACTGGCCCGCCTTTTTGCCCAGCATGTCTTCAGACTACATGGTCTTCCTCAAGACATAGTTTCGGACAGGGGTTCTCAGTTTGTTGCCCGATACTGGAAGGCCCTCTGTAGATGCTTTAAGGTAAAGCTCAGCTTCTCCACAGCCTTCCACCCCCAGAGCAATGGACAAACCGAGAGAATGAATCGGACACTAAAGGCTTACATTCGGGCCTTCATCAATGAGAGACAGGACAATTGGTCCGAACTCTTGCCCTGGGCCGAGTTCGCGTACAACAATCAAGTTCACGCTGCTACCGGCAAATCCCCGTTCCACCTAGTCTACGGGAAACCACTGAGACCTCCACTACCGCTAGAAGCTCCCAGCGCCTCACCAGCCGTACAGATAACGGCTCGGCAATTACAGACATTGTGGCACTCGACGCAGAAACACCTTCACCGCTCAGCCGCGTCTGCCAAGCAAGCGGCCGATCGCCACCGACGACCAGCTCCCACCTACCAGCCCGGGGATCGAGTCTGGCTCAGCACTAAAAACATCCACCTCCGGCTTCCATCCCGGAGATTCGCACCCAAGTTCTGTGGGCCATTTCAAGTGGCTGAGTGAGTGGGTCTGGTGTCATATCGGCTAAGACTACCGTCATCCCTCCGAATCCACAATGTCTTTCATGCGTCTCTGCTAAAAACCGGTGGTTCTCTCTCGGTTCATCGCACGCCTCCGACTCCTACAGATACTGCCGTTGATGAGGACCCCACGTATCAAGTGCGAGAGGTCCTGGATGTCCGCTTACACAACTGTAGATGGGAATACCTACTGGCATGGGAGGGCTGCGGTGACGAAGATAACACCTGGGAACCCAGCTGCAATATCCTTGACAAGAGCCTTTTGCAGCAGTTCCATCAGGACCATCCAGGAAAACCAGGTCCTCTCAAGAGGGGCCGTAAAGGGGGGGGTACTGTTGCGGTCTCCACCGCTTCCCATCTCTTACTCTGAACAGGGCTCACCTCCATTACTGGAAACGCCGCGTTCCGCATGCCCGGGACCCCTGCAGCTCTGCCGGTTCCTCATGGCGTCCGCCATTGCTTGCCCGTCTCCCCGATGCCTCGCGCGCGCGTGAGGACACACACTATGTGCGCACAGCTCCCGGAAGTCTGGCCCCGCCTGTGCTAACGACACCACGCCCTAAGTCTGATATAACCGGCGTCCGGACGCCTTCTCCTTGCCTTGCAACGAGGTTCACTACTGCCTAGTAGTTCTGAGTTGCGCTTTCGTCTGATCCTCGCTCCTGACCTGACCTTTGGACTGCCTTGACTTTGCTTCAGCTTGCCGCCTGCCTCCGACTTTGGTCCGTTCCCGACTTTGCTTCAGCTTGCCGCCTGCCTCCGACTTTGGTCCGTTCCTGACTTTGCTTCAGCTTGCCGCCTGCCTCCGACTTTGGTCCGTTCCTGGCTCCGCTTCAGCCTGCTCCAGTTCTCAGCCAGCTGCGGGCTCCATTCCAGTCTACAGCCTGCTCCGGTTCACAGCCGGCTACAGACTCCGTTCCAGTCTACAGCCTGCTCCGGTTCACAGCCAGCTGCAGGCCCCGTTCCAGTCTACAGCCTGCTCCGGTTCACAGCCAGCTACAGACTCCATTCCAGTCTACAGCCTGCTCCAGTTCACAGCCTGTCATCAACTCCTATCTCACGGTCCAGCTTGCCACAGGTGTCGTTGCTGCCCGCTGTCCTGTCTTCAGCTGGTCCTCAACCTGCATTGCTCGCCTACTGACTTTTGTGTTCTCTTTGGACTTTCATTGCTACATCCACTGCCCGGGCTTCCTCTGCTTATAGACTCTGAGCGTTCTCTTAAGTCCCAAGGTTCCAGGACCCTACGGGCTCCTCCTGGGGGGGTTTCTGGTTCCCGGGTGAAGACCGCTAGCCTGTGGCTCCGCCTCCCGGCCTACCCTGTCTCTCGGGGTGGACCGGCCCAAGGGTCCACTATCCTGACTGCAGCACCCAACTGCAACAGTATGTGAGTTAACGGCAAATTCTGCCCATGGCAATAGTTCGGCCCAGTTATTCTGACGGCAACTCACATAGGCACAAATGAACTGTTTTAGGGTCCTATTCATCCTCTCAGTTTGGCCATTAGATTGAGGATGGTAGGCAGATGTATAATCCAGAGAGATGTCAAATAGCTTGCACAAAGCCTTGCAGAATTTTGCCGTGAATTGAGATCCTCTATCAGAAACAATGTGCTTCGGTAGGCCATGTAGGCGAAAGATGTGTACGATGAAGAGCTTCGCAAGCTCCAAGGCTGAGGGTAAGCCAGGCAGCACTACGAAATGGGCCATCTTACTGAAATGGTCAACCGTCACCCAGAAAGAGGCAGATCAACTACAAAGTCTGTAGCGATGTGAGTCCATGGCTCCTCCGGAACTGGCAGCGGTTGCAGCAATCCCCAAGGCTGACCAGAAGTAGGCTTATGTTTAGCACAGTTGGAACATGATGCTACATGTCTTCCTTGATTGTAGGCCACCAATAGTACTGCTGTAATTTCAGCAGGGTACGGCGTTGACCAGGATGGCCAGCCAGCTTGGAATCATGAGCTCATTGTAGTAGTTTCTTTCTGAGGTTCTTCGGTACAATCGTTTTACCGGCAGGCACAGAATGGGTAGCCGTCAAGATGACTCTCTTCGGGTCGATGATATGCTGAGGTTCTTCAGGAACATCCTCAGAGAGGAAAGAGTGAGACAGGGCATCTGCTCTGGTATTCTTGTCTCCGGGACGGTATTTGAGCACGAAGTCAAAGTGATTGAAAAACAAGGATGATCTGGCTTGTCTGTGGTTAAGACGTTGCACATGATGGAGATACTCTAAATTCTTGTGGTCTGAGAATACGGTAATTTGATGTTAGGTGCCTTCGAGCCAAGGCCGCCATTCCTCGAATGCCATCTTAATAGCCAGGAGCTCTTTATCTCCGATCCCATAGTTCTTCTCTGCAGGAGAAAAGCACCATGATAAAAAGAAGCAGGGATGTAAGGCTTTAGAATCTCCAGATTGGCTCAACACAGCCCCTACTCCAACATCTGAAGTGTCAACCTCCACGAAGAAGGGTCTGTTGGAGTCCGGGTGACACAGACATGGCTCAGTGGAAAAGGCAGTCTTTAATTTCTCGAATGTGGAAATGGTCTCCGCAGACCACTTTGAAGCATTAGCCACTTTCCGTGTCATAGCAGTTAAGGGCACTGTCAAAGAAGAATAGTTCTTTATGAAGTTTCTATAGTAGTTTGTAAACCCCCAAAATTGTCTCAGGGCCTTCAGACTGGTAAGTTGAGACCAATTCTTGATACTCTCTAATTTTTGAGGATCTATCTGGAAGCCTTGTTTCGATACGATATAGCCAAGAAAAGGCACAGATTCTTTGTAAAACTCGCATTTCGACAATTTGGCGTAGAGACAGTGTTCTCGAAGTCTCAGTAATACTTGTTTGACATCTGTTAGATGAGTAGACATATCTTGCGAAAAGATCAAGATGTCATCTAGGTAGACAACGACACATTTGTACAGAAGGTCCCGCAGAATGTCGTTCATCATTTTCTGAAACACGGTGGGGGCGTTGTACAGGCTGAAGGGCATCACCAAATATTCAAAATGGCCGTCTCGAGTATTGAAAGCTGTTTTCCACTTGTTGCCTTCACAAATGCGAACCAAGTTATAGGCTCCCTTCAGGTCAAGTTTTGAGAATATCTTGGCTCCTTGAAGTTGATCAAAAACCTCCGAGATCAGAGGTAAGGGGTATCTGTCTTTAATCATGATCTCGTTCAGACCTCGATAGTCAATACAAGGACGCAGTGTGCTGTCCTTCTTCCCCACGAAGAAGAAGCCTGCGCCCGCAGGAGACTTAGATGGTCTAATGAAACCCTTTTGCAAATTTTCCTCAATGTACTCAGACATGGCTTTGTTCTCCACCACCAACAGTGGGTATACACGTCCTTTAGGAGGTTCAGCATTAGGTTTCAGTCTTATGGCACAGTCATAAGTTCCATGTACGGAAGGATATCAGCAGCTTCTTTGGAGAAAACAACATGAAATGATGCATACTGAGGCGGCAGTCCTGGCATCACTGGAGTTGTAGGCATACAGAGAATAGGAGTAATCTCCTTTAGGCATTTGCCATGGCATTCTGGGCCCCAACGGGAGAGTTCCAACGAGGCCCAATTAAATTGCGGCATATGCAGCTACAAGCTACAACCAGGGTAACCCCAGAACGATAGGGTGCATGGCCTTCTCCAAAACAAAGAAGGAAATTAATTCCATATGGAGTGCTCCGGTGCGGAGGGATACCGGTTCGGTACAACAGGTAACAGCACCCAGTAAAGGCTCCATTGCTTCAGGTACAAAACTTAGATTGTAAGCCCTCTGGGGATAGAGAAATACCTACAGTACCTGAATGTAAACCGATGTGATATCTCAGATCGAATGTCGGTATATAAAAATAATAAATATATAAATAAATACATAAATGATAAGAGTAGTGGAGTCTCCATAATGGTGAGGGGAATCCTCAAATGTTCCACTAGACATTAAAGAATAAAATTACCTCCTACCCCTGAGTCCACCAGGGCAAGGGTCTGAAATTCGAGAGGTCCACAGATCAGAGAGACAGGGAGAGAGAGCGGAGGAGAGGGCATAGTGAGGCCTAAGAAGAATCCTCCCGCAGGACTTAGGCCCGTCCATTTCCCGGACATATCGGGCATGTTTGGACTGCATGACCAGCTTGTCCACAGTACATGCACAATCCATTCCTCTTCCGAAGTCTTCTCTCTTTGGATGTCAAGTGACTGCAACCAAGTTGCATTGGTTCTTTCCCAATAGTAACAGGAGTCAAAGGAACCATCCTGAGTGCAGGTTTAGCCCGAACTTCCTTCTAACAGGTCCTTTACAAGGCTTGAGTTCTTGCACCTTATCACGAAGCCGGTGCTAAGGCCACTAGCTCATCCAGTGAGTCAGGTGTTTCATGAGCAGCCAGCTCGACCTTCAAGAGGGAATCCAAAACTTTGAAGAAGAGAGTTTTCAGGCATCTAGGGTCCCAATGTAATTCAGTCACAAGAGTCTTGAACTCTATAGTGAAATCAGCCAGGGGTCGGTTGCCTTGCTTCAGGACCACCAATGTAGAAGCAGCAACAGTATACTGGGCAGGATCATCAAAAACGGATTTAAACAAATCCATAAATTCGTCAATATCCTGAAGTATGGGGTCTTTGCGTTCCTAAGCGCGGAAGCCCAAGTCAAAGCCCTTTTATCCAGGTAGGATAGAATATAAGTAGTCTTGGCATAGGCTGTGGGGAAGTGAGTGGGTTGTAATGCAAAATGCATACAACACTGGTTTAAGAAGTCTCTAGTTCTCTGAATCTCCCCAGAAAAATGTACTGGGGCAGCAAGAGGCACAACAGTCTTTATAGTTACTTCAGGTAACTGACCTTTACTACTGGATGTAGAACCTTGATTCTTCTGTGCGTGCAGCTGATGAAACGCAGTAGTTAGATTCCCCAATGTGTCTCATTGTTCAGCAACGTGCCAGACCAGTCCTGGAATGGCCTGCAAGGCATTGAGCTGAGCCGGATCCTTGGAGTTATCAATCTGTTATGGTTAATGGTGTTTGGGTGGATCCTTGGACACTGTGGCAGCTGACCATGCCCACAGGGGGCAGTCCCGTGAGGGACCACAGTGTCAGGCTAGACTCCAGACTGTTGCGTTCGTGCCTGTTCTTGCCCTCGCTCCACCCTCTCTCCCTCTGAGGTGACTCCCTTCGGGTCTGATGGACAGTTGCTGCCGTGGCTTCTCTGCGCCGTTTCTCCCGGAGTTCCCGGGCTGGCCTGACGCTGCGAATCAGCCATGTTCGTGATGACGTAGGGTGCGCACTCCGAAGTTTGTACCAGAAAGGGTGCGAACCTCAGGGGCGTCTCCCCGTAGTGACGTCATCCACTTCCAACATAAAAGGTCTTTGTTTAGCTTACAAATCAAGTTAGCAAGGGATTGATTGCGGGGATCATCTCGTCCCGCTTCATTCTCCGCTGCTCTGCCTCTTCGAACTTACCAGGGGTACCCGCTCCTCGGGGGCCCCGCTCTCTCCTCTTGTTTTCAGATTGCTAAGACGGGATCCAGTACTCGATCCTCAAGGGCCTATGTCCCTGAACGCTCAGAAGACTCCCTACTGCCTGGAAGCGATCGCAGATGTGAACATTGTTTCTTTTCCAGTTGCATATAGGAACCGGTATTCGCTCCTCGAGGGCCCATGTTCCTAGACCTCTGAAAATTCTCTTCTGTCTAAGATGCTATCGCAGGTACGGAGATCGTGAGTTATTACAGATTGCAGATAGGAACCGGTACTCGCTCCTCGAGGGCCTATGTTCCTAAAAACCTTCCGAATACTCCCTTCTATTTCAGAAGTTATTTCATATACAGATATTGTGAGTTCTTATTACAGTTTGCCTAGAAACCATTACAGAGATAATTAGCTGTGAGTTATCATCGCTTTCTCAGAGCTGTTCCTGGAATCAGGTACTCGCTCCTCGAAGGCCTATCTCTCTCCAGCTACTGAGCTATATTAATATCTATGTGAGTGTATCATCTACTTCTGGTTTTGTATCCAGCATACCCTGTCTACTCACTATCTATGAGTCTCTCTCTACAGTTCAGCAAACCTGGAGATTGCAGTTCCAGGATCTGAGGGACTTCAGCCCTGCCGGGCACATCAAGCTCACTACTGCCACCTCTAGTGGTTCCACTACCTGTCTAATAAAGAACTATCTGCGTCTGTCTTCATACTCCAGCCTAGTTGGTGGTCCCTCTCTTGATAACCTCTTGAGGGCGCTGTCATCTGCCATCGACCCAAGGATTCACAATTCTACATTAGAGTGCTCATCTCTCACACTTCAAGAGCTGAGAACAACAAACTGCTACCTTGCAGTCTACCCTCAACTGTTGCTAACATCTTCTTCCTCAGGAACTGTATCATAACCAATTGCTACTTCTTAGCAGGAACCATACAGAGGGCCAACACCTGCCTTCAGGGGAACTCTCGTATATCAGGTTGCCACTCTGTGTGAAGATCCATAACAGATACTATTTCCTCCTCTCTGGAAGAACAGATCTTAGATGGTTGCTGACCTTTCCTCTCGGGGGAGCAACTCCATAGCAGCTTCTACTACAGATTGCTACGCAGCAGTCCTAACCTATAATAGACTGTTAACCCCAGATTGATAATTCCGCCTCCTGACGGGGTGATTGACAACAGACTGCTAACTCCTCCCTTCTTGAGGAGTGAAGCATGACAGATTGCTAACTCCAACCTCCTGGTGGGGTAAGCCACAACAGATTGCTAACTCCTCTCTTCTACAGGAGTCTAGCCATAACAGATGCTAAACTCCGCCCTCCTGGCAGGGTTGATCGATAACATGGACAGTCAAATACAGATTTGAATCTTTTATTAGACAGTTAAGTGACCACCAGAGGTGGGCAGTATGAGTAGTGAGTAGTGGTTGTACAGCCTGGCTGGGCGCGTCTCACACAGAACGCTGGAACAGTGGATCCTCTGCAAGGCAGTGCTGTAGTGGAAAGAGACTGGGAGTTATGAGCACACAATAAGATTAACATTCAGAGTCCCAATGTAGAAATAGGAGAAGCTCCGAGACACGGAGAGCAGGCCCTCGAGGAGCGAGTACCGGATCCATTAGAGCAGAGAGAGTGTACTCCCTTAGCAGTAACAGAGATTCCACTAGACGAGAGGTCTGGCACCGGAGCAGAGAGCAGGCCCTCGAGGAGCGAGTACCTGATTCCAGTGAAGCAGTACTGTGGAGAGAGATGGTATCTGTACTCACTGATGGTAACTGTAAGTTAGTTCTTTCAAATAGAAGGGTAGAGGTTGCAGGCAGTGACACAGGGAACATGGGCCCTCGAGGAGCAAGTACCTGTTTCCTGATAGCACCTGAAAGAAGCAGAGAGGCCCCCGAGGAGCGGGTACCTTGTTAGAGACCCCGAAGGGTAGTAAGAGTTCCAGATAGCGCTGGAGTGGTAGAGTAGCTTAGGAACGGAAAGCGAATCCCATCTGTACGAATCCTGTTGCTAACTCAACAAGCTAGCAAATAATGTAGGCAGATATACCTGGAAGGCATGACGTCAGAACAGGGGGACGCCCCTGAGGTTCGCGCCAAAGAAGAGTTAAAGATGAGGGCGGCATGCACACCCTAGAGGTACCTTGAAGGAGAATGGCAGGAGGCAGCACCAAAGCCGGTCTGGGGACGCTGGAGAGAATGGCAAGCAGACACCGTGGCGGCCATCAGTCCAAGGTGAGCGGGAGGAGCTGAGAGTAGAGAGAGGTAGGTGGGGCGAAGCCGTCGAAGACCGACGGACGCAACAGGCAGTAGGCAGGTGGAAGGGAAGAGCTAAGCAAGAGAGTCCACCAAAGCATGGGACCCAGAACCAGGGCCGGCGGAAGCATTAGGTGGGGTAGGCGATAGCCTAGGTTGCCGGAAGTGGGCGGTTCAGCAGAATAGCCGGTAAGGATGACAGTTTTGAAAGGACAGGTTAGATGAGGCATGGTGTGGGTAAGACAAGGAGCTGAGGACGTTTTCCATTTTCGGGCATGTATTTCTTTGAGGATCTGGAGTCATTTGTCCTATGGGATGACACAGAGAGAGAGAGAGAAAGAGAGAGAGAGAGATCACGTGATGACATCACTGCCTACGGTGGCTGGACACCCTTCTGCTGGCACTACCTAGAACCGTCATCCTAATTCACTCTTCCACCTCACTCCTCCAGAATGGCTCTGCCACACCAGTGAGCAATTCAAAGCATTTATTTTGACAGCTCTGGCTGAACAAAAGAAATCACTTCATAGCAGCAGAAAAATCATAATAAAAGAAAAAGAACTTAACTTCAGCTCTGTAAGCTGGATAATGAGCTGCTGCTGCAGGATTGGCTCTCTCTCCCCTTTATCCTAAGCAGCAAGCAGAAAGCAAGGTATTTATGCTGCAGGAACCCTATTAGTCAGCTGCACCCTAAAGACTGAAATCATACTTTGTCCTCAGCTAGCTTCAGCAGAAGGGTTGGAAACCTTGTACTGGACTCAGAAATGTACTATATGTCTATAACACCAGGTAACCCTCTACTTTTGGATTTTTGTTCTGACCCTTCTTTCATATTCCATTTATATGACAAAAAGTATATACAAAAGAAGGGGAGCTGTGTGGAAAAAATAGAGACTCTCTAAATTTACTCTTGTTGGCAGGATTAAATATATTTGGGGTGAAGGCCTTTGGGAATTGAATAAAATTAATGTGTGTGTGGGAGAGCAATATGCTTTGAGCCAATTTGGTGTGCAGAGCTGAAGGGGTTAATGGAACGTTTACAGTGACTCTGCCTTCTGCATATCCTAAATTTCTTTTTCAAGTCCTGACAAATAGGTGTTTTTCAATCCAAGAATCTCTCAAATAGATCTGCATAGTACAAAAGTTTGCTATATTAGCAAGCTGCTGGCATCTGAGACCAGCATATATCTAAAAGTAAACCAAAATTATTGTTCCCATATTCACAAACTCTGTTCCCCATCCTTCCCTCACATCATTTCTCTCCCCCATGCTGTCCTCCATGCTTTGAATTGCTGGCATGGCCTCACTCTACCCCAACCCCCTTCCACACTGAACAACAAGGATACTGGCATTTGCAAGTGTAGCATCATGTCTCACATATAAGGATTTCATTACCTCATCATATACCCTACATCCCTAGCACTCATACCAGAATACATGCAACCTAACAACTTCAGCAATGCAGCCAATGCAGTTGTGGTAGTTCAACAATTTAAAGGTTAAAATGCACTGCATACTTTCTGTTCTCACTGCTCTAAACAGGACAGCATATTAGTACTTAATGAGGGAACTTTGCTATCTACCAGCCAAAGATGGACTGTTGCCACATCATATTCTTGCCCATTCTTTCAAGTCTGTAGTTTTGACTCCCCAAAGAGAACAGCAAGCCTTTCAGACTTGCCTAAGCAGAACAAACAGCCCTGGACCCTTTAAGGGTTGCCAAGGTGCTGCCCCAGCAGTGGTGCTTTAGGGTAATCTGTATATAAAATATGTAAATATATATCTATACCCTTTATGACTGATCCACATTTATCAGAGAGTAACATGATTATAGTTTGTCTTACATAAGGGATTTTATTAGGGGTTGTGTTAGACTATCACAATAAATTTATCACAATAGCAACATAGAAACATAGAAATGACGGCAGAAAAAGACCAATCAGCCCATCTAGTCTGCCCAGCAAGCCTCCACACTTATTTATCCATACTTATCTGTTTCATCAACCACGAAGTTCAGGGCCCTTGTTGGTAACTGTTTGATTCAAATTTCCTGCCATCTCCTGTCATTGATGCAGAGAGTAATGTTGGAGTTGCATCAAAGGTGAGCATAAGGATTAATGGTTAAAGGTAGTAACCGCCGCATCAAGCAAGTTACCCTGATGCTTGTTTACCCAGACTGCACAGATCAATGCCTTGTTGGATGTTGTCTGAATGTAAATCCTCTTTTCCACATTTCCCCCTGCCGTAGAAACAGAGAGCAACACTGTATATGCATTCAAAGTGATGTATCAGGCTTAATTGGTTTAGGGTAGTAACTGCCGTAATAAGCAAGCTACCCCCACATTTATTTGTTTACCTAGATTCTGAAGTTCAGTCCTTGTTGGTTGTTATCTGAATGCAAATCCTCTTTTCCACATTCACCCTTGCCATTGAAGCAGAGAGCAATGTTGGAGTTGCATTAACCATGCGAAGGCTTATTGAGTAAGGGTAGTAATCACCAGGTACTAGCCTCCACTCTAGTAATCCACCCCCATGGCTCTTCTCTTCATTTCCATCCTCTAGCCTTTATGGATCTGCAGTGTTTATCCCATGCCCCTTTGAAATCCTTCACAGTTTTTGCGTTCACCATTTCCTCCGGAAGGGCATTCCAGGCATCCACTACCCTTTCCGTGAAGAAATACTTCATGACATTGGTTCTGAGTCTTCGTCCCTGGAGCTTCAAATCGTGGCCCCTAGTTCTACTGATTTTTTTCCAATGTAAAAGGTTTGTTGTTGACCATGGATCATTAAAACCTTTCAAGTATCTGAAAGTCTGTATCATATCACCCCTGCTCCTCCTCTCCTCCAGGGTGTATATATTTAGGTTCTTCAACCTCACCTCATAAGTCATTTTATGTAGACCATCCACCTTTTTGGTCGCCCTTCTCTGGACCGCCTCCATCCTGTCTCTGTCCCTTTGGAGATACGGTCTTCAGAACTGAACACAGTACTCCAGGTGAGGCCTCACCAAGGCCCTGTACAAGGGGATCATCACTTCCTTTCTCTTACTAGATATTCCTTTTTCTATGCAGCCCAGCATTCTTCTGGTTTAGCTATCGCCTTGTCACATTGTTTCGCCGACTTCAGATTGTTAGACACTATCATCCCAAGCAGGGGCGGATTGAGGGAAAATAGTGGCCCGGGGGATTTTTCTCCATACTGGCCCATGGGTACCCAATTACATATACAATATAATTTACATATATAATTTACATATATATGTACACACCCCTATATTTTGGCATGGTCCTCCTGTATCAACACAGTACTATTTGCCAAAACTCAAGGAACAACAACCCCACCTATGAAAAGGAATACCACAAATATTACACCAGAATCTAAAATATCACTACACCTCCTATCAGGAAAACAGAACAGGCCAAGCTACTACAGATCCCTACAGAGAAACCACGTGCTAAAAGAATGCTTCATCTCAG
This sequence comes from Rhinatrema bivittatum, assembly GCF_901001135.1. Lineage (NCBI taxonomy): Eukaryota > Metazoa > Chordata > Amphibia > Gymnophiona > Rhinatrematidae > Rhinatrema > Rhinatrema bivittatum. Next base: position 358,522,006 of record NC_042619.1, read on the forward strand.
TCTCGCATGCAGAACACAGACCCTCATCAAATACAGAATAAAGCCACATAAAGTATAAATAGAAATGTGCAGACAAAAACTAAACTGTAAAACGTATCATGCCAGACTCTATACAGTGCAACAATGGAAAAATAAAAATGTCACTATTCCTCATGAAACAATCAATAAAATCAAGATATATAAATCATGAATCATAATTATAAAATCATACTAATAAAATAATTTCAAAACAGCTGATGAATAGAATATCCATTAATTAAAGACTCAAGCAAATTTTGAAACCTTTACCAAACACCAATAAAATATTTCAAACAGCAGACACATCACATACTACCCAATAATTAAAATGGTAGTCAATCAAGAAAAATGAACTTAAAAAGCCACCTTTACTTACCCTCTGCAGCAGTTCTCCTACTCCTTTCCCTTGCAGGCCACACCAGAAGCAGCAGTAGCTGCTGAAGCTGTCCTCATGGTCCTCTTCCTTAGGGACCACAACCAATCTTTTCTCTCTCTCACTCACACACACACACACCCCAGTCATACCCTCAAGACCAGTTTCTGTCTCTCACACACCAATCATCTCCCCAACCAGTCTCTCTCTCTCTCGCACACACACACACACACAAGCACACACATACCAGTCATCTCCCTGATCAGTCTCACACATACACACGTCACCTCTCTGGTCAATCACACAATGCTCTCGCTCTCTCTTACTTACACAAAGGCTTTCAATCACACACATACTCTCTCTATTTCACTTACACACAAGCTCTCAATCACACACATGTTCTATCTCACTTACAAACAGGCTCAATCACACACATGCCCTCTCTCACAGCCACAAGCCAGCCAAAAACATGCTCCATCTCTCTTGCGCACACACATTGACACATAGAAGCACCCTCCCTGTCTCACATACACATTACACTCTCACAGAAGCTCCTTGCTTTCAGACTTGCAGCATTTTTCACTTTTACTAAAAGTGAAAGTGATGATCCCAACCATTAAATAAGAAAACCACATACCTATCAGAAGACGAAATGACACCCTTCCTTCGGGTTCTGTCCTCCCAAGGGACAGCCACCCACACCGTACAGCTTCTCCTGTTTTGCACTTTCAGGCAATAAAGCAAGTGTCTTTCTTCAAACTATCAGTCGTATGATTATTCATGTGGGAGATATGTAACCGAAAGACATCCTTAGTCAACTTCCCTTTTAAATGGAAGATTCCAGTCTTAGTCATTTAAAAATATACATTTTCTAAAGGCTTAAAAAAAATAGCAAAACCGTTTCAGATTTATTCTAGTCTTCATGCTTAAATTATGCTTAAAAAAAAACAACCCACCTGGCATCAGCATCTTAAATTTGTGATTTTGCTGAGATGAACATTTTAAATAGTTTAATTTTTTTGCTTTAGTATTTGTCTCTACCCACTTTGCTAAATTTTATTTTCCAGAAGAGGGATGCTTAACATTCAGTAATTTAATCTTTCATCCAACTTTTCAAAAGTTGCACTACCAGCACAAAAGTTGAGGTATATGTATTATCACATTTCATTTTTTTTTTTAAACTGGCAGATTCCTTTCTCACATACATATTGCATACACACACACAGAAGCACCATTCCTTTTCACATTCACACACACATATACACACATACACATACACACACACACAAAAGCACCATTCCTTTTCACATTCACACACACATATACATACACACACACAAGCACCGTTCCTTTCTCACACAGAAGCACCCTTTCGATCCAAGGCACCTGCTGAACAGCTGATCTCCGCCGGCGGTTAGCAACACCAGTGTTCACTTCTTCGGCCCCCGCCGGCCTTGGTTTTAATTTCTTCGGCCCTCTTGGTCTCCGGTGGGGGCCGAAGAAATTAAAATTGAGGCCAGCGGGGGCCGAAGAAGTGAACACTGGTGCTGCTAACTGCCGGCGGAGATCAGCTGTTCAGCGGGGGCCTTGATTTTAATTTCTTCGGTCCCTGCCGGCCTCTATTTTAATTTCTTTGGCCCCCGGCTTGGTCTCCGGCGGGGGCCGAAGAAATTAAAATCGAGGCCAGAGGGGGCCGAAGAAAAGAAGATAGGCGCTGCCCAGCCAGCCCCTGCTTGAGGCTGGCTGGGAGGCGCCCATCTTCATTTCTTCGGCGGCCGCCGCTGCCAGCCTCAATTTTAATTTAGTCAGCCCCCATCTTCATTTCTTCGGCCGCCGCCGGCCTCGATTTTAATTTAGTCGGCCCCCTGCCGGCTTGGTCTTCCGTGGGGGCTGGCTAATCTTCTTTTCTTCGGCCCCCGCTGGCTTGGTCTAATGGTGGGGGCTGGCTGGGAGGTGCTGAGGAAGAGCCACGCAGTCGAGACCACGTGTCCAGCTAGACCGGCCCACCGGGGGATGCCCGATCCCCCGATAGGTCAATCCGCCCCTGATCCCAAGATCTCTCTCCTGCTCCATGCACATAAGCCCTTCACCCCCCATCAAATACAGTTCTTTCGGATTTCCACACCCCATATGCATGACTCTGTATTTCTTGGCATTGAATCTCAGCTGACCACTCTTCCAGCTTCCTTAAATCCCGTCTCATTCCCTCCACTTCTTCCGGCATGTTCACTCTGTTGCAGATCTTAGTATCATCCGCAAAAACACAAACCTTACCTTCCATCCCGTCCGCAATGTCGCTCTCAAAGATAATGAACAGGACTGGTCCCAACACTGAGAAGAGCAGGAATTGTTCTGCCTCAAGGCTGAAAGGCAGCCGGAGTGAGGTATTGGTCCATTGCAGTAGTTGCTAAACATCCATTGTTCTAACCCTTTATAAAGGGATTAATTTGCATTTCTTAGTTCATTAATGCAAATAAATTAGCTTCAAGACCAGCAAAGTTATTGGTCCAAATCAGCCAGTTTTTTTCAGTCAGGTCATCCCTCAGCCAGAGAGATATTGACCATAAGGTTTGTGGCAAACATCTTTTCATAAGTGCACAGCCACTGATAGGTGGGTTTGTGTAGAAAGCCAGAGAACCCCACACTTGCTGCTGCTTAGCCTCCTCTGTTTTCCAAAAAAAGAGTCCTTCTTTGGACTGTGTTTTTCTGTAGAGAAAATAGTCCTTCTTTGTGTCAAACATCCCATGTCGCTTTGTGGAGAGAGGCTCCATCTTGTCAGCATACTCACAATTAGAAAGTTTTACTGGTCCTTGCTCCAATGCCCCTACAATTCTAGACACAGCGTAAAAAAGCAGACATGTCACAAATCACCTAAAGGAATGAGAATTTATATATGTTCCACCTTTCAGTCCCTTCAAAGCAGATATTTCCTGATCCCCAAAGAGCTTATAAAATAACGTTGTACCTAGTACAATAGAGGGAAAGGTGACTTGGGATTTGAACATTAGTTTTACTGCTTCATAGCTCACTGCTCTAACCATTAGGCTACTACATTGCCTGTGCACGATGTACTAGAATTTCCATGATGTTATTAATCTATCTACATACATTTTGCTTTGATTTCAGAAAGTAATGTTTATCAGGGCTACCATGAGCACACTCTTGTGACTCCAGCAGGCATGCAGACTGGATGGAGCCACTACCCAGTGGAAAGACAACAGCCTGCATGGGGTTGGAGAAGGGCTAGCAAGTGACTTGGTACAGTCAGTAGTCAGTAGTCAGTAGTCAGCGGATAGCCTGACTTCAGTGCCAGGAAAAATAGTGGAAAGTGTTCTAAACATCAAAATCACAGAACATATAGAAAGACATGGTTTAATGGAACAAAGTCAGCATGGCTTTACCCAGGGCAAGTCTTGCCTCACAAATCTGCTTCACTTTTTTGAAGGCGTTAATAAACATGTGGATAAAAGTGAACCGGTAGATATAGTATACTTGGATTTTCAGAAGGCGTTTGACAAAGTTCCTCATGAGGGGCTTCTAGGAAAAGTAAAAAGTCATGGGATAGGTGGCGATGTCCTTTCGTGGATTGCAAACTGGCTAAAAGACAGGAAACAGAGAGTAGGATTAAATGGGCAATTTTCTCAGTGGAAGGGAGTGGACAGTGGAGTGCCTCAGGGATCTGTATTGGGACCCTTACTGTTCAATATATTTATAAATGATCTGGAAAGAAATACGACGAGTGAGATAATCAAATTTGCAGATGACACAAAATTGTTCATAGTAGTTAAATCACAAGCAGATTGTGATAAATTGCAGGAAGACCTTGTGAGACTGGAAAATTGGGCATCCAAATGGCAGATGAAATTTAATGTGGATAAGTGCAAGGTGATGCATATAGGGAAAAATAACCCATGCTATAATTACACAATGTTGGGTTCCATATTAGGTGCTACAACCCAAGAAAGAGATCTAGGTGTCATAGTGGATAACACATTGAAATCGTCGGTTCAGTGTGCTGCGGCAGTCAAAAAAGCAAACAGAATGTTGGGAATTATTAGAAAGGGAATGGTGAATAAAACGGAAAAAATCATAATGCCTCTGTATCGCTCCATGGTGAGACCGCACCTTGAATACTATGTACAATTCTGGTCGCCGCATCTCAAAAAAGATATAATTGCGATGGAGAAGGTACAGAGAAGGGCTACCAAAATGATAAAGGGAATGGAACAGCTCCCCTATGAGGAAAGACTAAAGAGGTTAGGACTTTTCAGCTTGGAGAAGAGAAGGCTGAGGGGGGATATGAGAGAGGTGTTTAAAATCATGAGAGGTCTAGAACGGGTAGATGTGAATCGGTTATTTACTCTTTCGGATAATAGAAAGACTAGGGGGCACTCCATGAAGTTAGCATGGGGCACATTTAAAACTAATCGGAGAAAGTTCTTTTTTACTCAACATAAGAACATAAGAAATTGCCATGCTGGGTCAGACCAAGGGTCCATCAAGCCCAGCATCCTGTTTCCAACAGAGGCCAAACCAGGCCACAAGAACCTGGCAAGTACCCAAACACCTAGAAGATCCCATGCTACTGATGCAATTAATAGCAGTGGCTATTTCCTAAGTAAACTTGATTAATAGCAGTTAATGGACTTCTCTTCCAAGAACTTATCCAAACCTTTTTTGAACCCAGCTACACTAACTGCACTAACCACATCCTCTGGCAACAAATTCCAGAGCTTTATTGTGCGTTGAGTGAAAAAAGAAATTTCTCAGATTAGTCTTAAATGTGCTACTTGCTAACTTCATGGAACGCCCCCTAGTCCTTCTATTATTCGAAAGTGTAAATAACCGAGTCACATCTACTCGTTCAAGACCTCTCATGATCTTAAAGACCTCTATTATATCCCCCCTCAGCCGTCTCTTCTCCAAGCTGAAAAGCCCTAACCTCTTCAGCCTTTCTTCATAGGGGAGCTGTTCCATCCCCTTTATCATTTTGGTTGCCCTTCTCTGTACCTTCTCCATTGCAACGCACAATTAAACTCTGGAATTTGTTGCCAGAGGATGTGGTTAGTGCAGTTAGTATAGCTGTGTTTAAAAAAGGATTGGATAAGTTCTTGGAGGAGAAGTCCATTACCTGCTATTAAGTTCACTTAGAGCAGAGCTTTCCAAACTGTGTGTCGGGACACGTTAGTGTGTCGCCTGCAGTGTGCAGGTGTGTCGCGCAAGCCCGGTCAACTCTGATGCGAGTTTGGGCTTTTTTTTTTTCTAGAGATTCACTTTTTTTTTTCAGTTTATGGGTTGCTTATTATTGGGTGATTTTTGCTGTCAATCGCGTTTTTTTTGGGGGGCTTGGTGGGTGGAACGAGCCCAGCCATCCTTGCATTGGCTGCTGCTGCCGATGAGGCCTGGCCATGAGGAGTACTGACTGCAAGCAGCAGTGTCTGGTGATCATGAAAGGGAGTGAAGCACTTAACTGGCAACAATCAAAAAGACGAGGTACATGAGTGTGGGGGCCAGACATGTGCTGGGGGGAGAGAGATGAGTGAGTGGGGGGCAAACGTGCTGGGGGGACAGACATGTGCTTGAGGGGGAGAGATATGAGTGTGTGGGGGCCAGACATGTGCTGGGGGGAGAGAGATGAGTGAGTGGGGGGCAAACGTGCTGGGGGGACAGACATGTGCTTGAGGGGGAGAGAGATGAGTGTGTGGGGGACAGACAATTTGTTTTATTATTGTTTCTCATAAATTATAACAATAACATGAATCTTGGAATATATATTTTTAATATAAATTTAAGGTTTTCATGAGATAAGGAAACATACATAAATTGTCGAAATATGTTTCGTTCGTTTAACCTTTAACCTCTGGTTTACTAGTAGACTGAATTACCGTGTCGTGAAATTATGTTTGTCTAAAAAGTGTGTCACCAACATGAAAAGTTTGGAAAGCTCTGACTTAGAGAATAGCCACTGCCATTAAGAATGGTAACATGGACTAGACTTAGTTTTTGGGTACTTGCCAGGTTCTTATGGCCTGGATTGGCCACTGTTGGAAACAGGATGCTGGGCTTCATGGACCCTTGGTCTGACCCACTATGGCATTTTCTTATGTTCTTATGCTCTTATGAGCTGGGGAGAGACTCAGCATAGTAAGCAATGATGGGGAAAGTTTCACCAGGTGACAGATAGTGGAGATTAATGGGTTCCTTATTTTCTTCAGCATTTCACATAAAAGGGGGAGAGGGAGCTTTAGTTCCCACACAATCAATCTTTCCTTCAATAGTTTATTTAAATTAATTTGGTTAGTCTACACAATAAATTTTTGGCAAACAGATAGGAAGGGCAGAGATAGAAAAGTTGAAGATTACTAGCACAATTAATTAGTGCAATTCACATTACACTATACTAACAATTAACAGCTTTTTGCAATATTTCAGGTGCTGAAACAGAAATGAAGTTTTAAAGTGTTATTTCTCAAGAACATTTTAAGATATTCTGCAAAGTGTGATTTATCCCAGTTAAGTGTATTTTCACTAACTGTAAAATGGTTGCATAGCAATGTTTCATGTTTTTTCTTTTTTATATATAGCATGTTTCTTTTCGAGATTTCACAAACGTTTGCACTCATAATACCTTCTTTAACTAAGTTTCAAATTATTTTAATTCCTTACTTATGTTCCTGATAATTTTACTCTTTATTTTTAACTATATCCCTTTACTTTTAGTTTTTCCATCACAGTGCAGCTGCTTTTAGCTTCAAAGAAGTTCATCGCAAATACCCCAAACCTCTTATCTTCCAATAAGAAGGTCTGAGTTATTTTGCTTTTTTCTGAAGGACAATGTTGCAGCTTACCTGTCTGACCCCAATAGAAAACCGCTTAATTACATCTTGCCTGGGTAACGTCCAAAAGCCGTCTTTTTCGCCGTCAATTGGGTACTTTCCAAGCCCTCTTGTAGCCTATTGGTTCCCGCGTGGCACCTGCATTTCCCATTGGTCGGAGCTGGGCTCCTTTCTGTCTTCCTCAGGAGTTATCTGACTGGCTGCCGCTTGGGCTGCCGGCCTCTGATTGGTTCCGGTGGGACTGGTACTATTCCCTTCAAAATGCATTCCCTTTGGGCGGACAGCGTGCCAGTTTCGGTCCCCGCGTGCTCTACGTGTGTACTGGCCGCACGCGAGCATGCAAACAGTCAAGGGGAGGCAGGCGGCCGCGGGGAAAGGCTCCACCCTCCGCTGAAACTTCCTGTGACTCGGATAGTTTTGCTATCTCGCTCGTACAGGGCGTATCCGCTTACCGGGGGGGAGGGTCTGGCGGAGCTCCGCCCCCCTCCCCACGAGCACTTTGGGCTCCGGGCAGGGGCTTAGAAGGGGCAGCGAGCGAGGGAAGCTGCGGAGGAAGTTTGCATGAGGGCTGCAAAGAAAGGCGCTGCAGCTGCTGTCCGGGGATGCCCTCCCTCCACTGACCTTGTCCGAGGGGATTTCTTCGGCTCTAAAGGGTTGCGATCTGCCCTTGTGCTTTGGGCATTCCCTTCGTCATCACCAGCAGCAAGTGCTCGTCTGCAGGCAAAACTGTGCGGCTTGCATGCCGCTGTCGGCCCGAGGAATACGAACTCATAGATGCCTGTTCTCACCCCCGGCTGTACATCCTCTAGGTCTGAAGGCATGCATACGATTGCCCCGGGCAGAGTGTCTCTCTGCTCACTGACTGCTGCTCCCTGCAGGAGTCTTACAGCCAGGCTAGTGCCATGCTCCTCACCTTCAAAGTGCACCCTGTCATGCATGGGAGGGCGACTTCAAGCCTGCTAGGAGGGAACTCACGCCTGGTGATTATCACTGCTCCCCGGGTCTCCAGGAGCCTAGTGGTGGCCCCCGTCTCGGAAGACAAGCTCGCGCCTCGTTAGCAAGGGCATGGAGGCGACCGCTGCCGGGCTACTACTCGCCAGCGCAGAGCCCAATAGCCGTTTCCTTATTCTTCTGCGTGGCAGCGCGTGAAAGAAGCCTTTCCGGGAACATGGATGAGAGAGCCAACAAGTTGATCCTGGCCCCGATCTTGGCCCTCTTGTTCGTGATGATAGTCTACCAGTACCTTTGCCCGACCGGGGCCAATTCGTGCCACTTCCAAGGGGCCGGTGGCGGGAAGCCCCGCCGGCTGCCCGCCCCACAGCCTCAGCACCAAGAGGCGGAGGAGGACGAGGTGGACGAGCCGGAGGACGGCAGCCCGCCCAAGTTCCTGCCCCAATTTAACTTCTCCGTCACCGACCTGACCCGGTTCGTGGATTTCCATATGAAAGGCGACGACGTGATCGTCTTTCTGCACATCCAGAAGACCGGCGGCACCACCTTCGGGAGGCACCTGGTGAGGAACATCCGCCTGGAGCAACCCTGCGACTGCAAGCCGGGCCAGAAGAAGTGCACGTGCCACCGGCCCGGCAAGAAAGAGACCTGGCTCTTCTCCCGCTTCTCCACGGGCTGGAGCTGCGGGCTGCACGCCGACTGGACCGAGCTCACCAACTGCGTCCCGGCCATCATGGAGAAGAGGGACAGCCAGAGGAGCCGCAGGTCAGTGCAGCCGTCCCCACTCATCCCGCAGGGCAGCTCTGCCCCTTGCCCTGTGAATCATTCTCCGCTTGTGCGTGTTCGGTGGCTCCCAGTCGCTCGGTTTCCTGTAGTTCCCCCCCCTCCCCCGTCCAACTATAGTTCAGTCTTAGTTTGTTTCGGATAGTGTAGATACACAACCAGGCTCTGAAAGTTTGCTTTAAAAAAAAAAATCCTATGAGCAGAGCAGGTCTCATCCGGCATAGAGCATTTTTGTTCTTTGCAAATAATAAGAAAGTACAAGTTAGTCGTGTAGCCGTCAAATGTGACGGCATGTTATGGTTGTCTCCTTCGTCTTTTACTCTGTTATGTAATATTGTTGATTGTGACGCCAAAGACTTGATGGATTTCTGTTATGAGTGTGTGTGTGTGTGTGTGGGGGGGGGGGGGGGAGGGGGGGGCAAGTGCACGTTATTTTCATTTGTTTCAGTGTTGTTTTCTAAGTACAGTGGAAGCAGCTACGATAACGTGTCATGCACTTTCTCGTACAAGGATCTGGGCATGCTGGAGCTGAGAAGCCGCTGCAGTACCTTGGACAGCTCTCGGTTCTGAGTTAGAGGACCTCTGCATTACGCTCTTTACTCCACGTCGGGAAACAGTGACAGGGTAGAAACCTAAGGGCCAGATATAATAAGCATTTCCTCCATAGACAACCGTTTAGGACATCTGACCCCTGAAGGAGGGGTGGGTGGGAATCGAGCAATTTCTCGTTCGTCCCGTGGCTAAACTCCGTTTTGCTTTATTGGGGAAGTTTTTTGTTTTTTTTTCTTCTGACAGTTCACCTCTAGTAGCAGCTATATTGCTCAGGAAGGAAATGTGATGTGCATTTTTCTAATTACCAAATCACATTCAGTTCTGGGAAGTGCAGAAAATATAATTTTTTGAGCCTATCACTGTCATATTAAACAAGAGCCAGCAATCTTGATTCTATTTTTAATCTCTAAAATGGAGAGGAGAGATGAGATTTTTTTTACACCTGTGGAATAATGCAAGTTTGCATCAATATTTTAAAAAGGTCCCTGAATTTATGTGGTGACAGTATGGATTCTTAAAGTTGACTGATAAAATTGTTCTCAAAATAATACTCCACTTGTGATACTGTATGATAAAATAGAATAACTATTAGATTAATTTTATGCCATGCATTTTTTTTTCCTTCTGAAACACAAATACGAAGGTGTGAATTGCTTATTACAAAAGAAGAGATGGTGCAAGTAATATATAGGAAGAGGTAAACAAATTGAACAAAAAAGACAAATGCTCATGTTTTCTGAATGACAGCCTCTTTCTAAAATAGAGTTTGATTTTTTACGTTTGATGTCTTTCTTATGATCCATGAGTATTTACAGCTTGTATTAGATATGTTTATTTTCACTTGCCTTTACTCTGAGTTAATGTTTTAGGATTTAGGTTGGTTTTTTTTTTAAATTTGATGAAAAAGGAGCTGATGCTGAGGTCTGGAAGCTGTGTTTAGAAGCAGAATATATACAGTATGATCCAATAGTTAGAAGTTAGGCATGTGGAAGGAAAGGAGTGGGATGATTTCAAATGTCTCCAAAGCTGAAATGTTTACAGTTGTACAGTGTGGTCACTACAGTGCACCCACTAGCTCAGGTTCTGAAACAAAACTATGAAAACCACCATCTCTGTACTATTCAACTAAGAGATTTACACTCTACAGCTAAATGTGCTACCTCATTGGAGGATATTAGATGAGAGAATTTACATGTTCTATGCTAATAATTCACAGTGCTGTTCAGCTTCTCCTGTCAAAAGACTGTATTTTATCTCTAAAATTAATGCTCTCTTTTGTGCACAGCTACAGTATTTTTAGTAAGAGCTGAACATTTGATAATGATATTTCTGCTGCCTGACAAATTGCTTTTTACATGCAAGAGTGAGGAGTGTACAAAAGTAATAATATTGTACAGTAACAATTTAGTAAGACTGGATAAAGTAATTAATATTAAACTGCTCAGCAAGGAGTATATAGTACTGCTGTGCTGTGGTACTGTACAAAAGCATAACAAATGACAAAATCTGAAAAAATAAAAGGCAGGAAATGGGGATAAAGTAAAAAATTCCGCATGGTCTTTATTATTCAGTACCAAAAATTAAAACAAAAAAGTCCCGCTCAGACCAGCAGGAAAAACATACTTTGGCATTATAAGGCAACCAGTCCTGATAAATCTGTTTGTAGTTTGTAACTCCAGGGATAAGCATTATTATTCTTAGAAAAAAAAGGATGCTATTTGCATTAAATTAAAAAGATATTTTAAACACTTTTTAAGGTAACAAATATAAAACAATATTTAAATTATTTACCAGAACAACATGTTCTTGTTTTCCGTTAACTTTATTGTTAAGCAGTAAACTGGCAGTTCCCATTAGAAGTGCAGTTATTTCAATAATGAATAAAACATCTGGAGGGTGGCACTGCTGAGCAAGAAATTCAGTGAAAGTTAAATGCATTCTGCATTCTATTGTACAGAGACTTTTGAGAATTTCTCTGGCATTGTGCTATTTGCCAACTGCCTGGTTTGCAGGGGATCAGAAAGGCTTGTCTGTTTTTCTACTTTACTTTATTTTCCATATTTTTTGGAAATTGGGAATTTACTCCATTCAGCACAACTCTTTTTTCTTTTCAAAGCAGTCTTTTCTGAGAACAGTTTCTTTTTGTGAATCTTAATTTCACTCCCTAATGGAACTTTCTGTTCAACTTTAGCTGAAAGAAGGTAGAATGACCTGCTATATGATGAGGTCATAAGTATACTGAACAACTTTTGGACCAATTAGACAATCATAAGAAATATTTTTTGTCTTAGTGTCTGAACAAATTTACTTCTATATGAGATCAGATTTCTGATAAATGATATACCATAACAGAACTAGAAATGTCAGTGCATTTTAAACATCCATATTCATTGTGGTCTCTGAAAAGTCACATTTCTTGCTTCATTTGGTAGCATAATGCATCACATATTAAACTCAGCACCCTCTGGTCACCTAAGACTTGAGCAAGGGGTGAGGGACTGGCTTTACCAAATCTCATGGTTTATTACTGGGCCAATGTCTCATTAGGTTGTGATCCAGCTCAGTCATGTCAGTCATGGAAGAATTCCAAACTACAGGAGTAGGTCTCTCATCTCTCACATCACAATCTTCATCCTCTGTGAATGTGAAAACCTGGCACTCCTTGCATTACCATGTGAATTGGGTTCTCTGTCACTATTCTCTCTCCATAGAAACAACCCCCATTATGTTTGTACATACAACACAAGGATGGAAGAGGTGGTCATTAAGGCTTCATTTCCTCTGGCAATTCTGAGATGGTTAGAATTTCCAACCCTTTCATATTTTAAGATCAGAGTTTCAGCTGTGCCTAGGCACATTTTATATTTATTTGCAGACCAGAAAACACTGGATTATCTAGACTATAGGGCAGGGATGGCCAGCTCTAGTCCTCAAGAGCCACAAACTGTTTTGGTTTTTAGGATATCCATAATAAATATGCATGAGATAGATCTGCATGCACGCCTCCATTGTATGCAAATATATCTCATGCATATTCATTGTGGACATCCTGAAAATCAGACCTCTTGAGGACTGGGTTGAGGACTGGGTTGGCCACCCCTGCTCTAGGTAGAGTACTTTCTGTGGTAGAAAAATTAACCCTGACCAAAAGCAATGCTACTAAAATAGCCTCACTGTATGCTATATTTTTAACTTCTTATATGGTCAGGATCTGCAATTGCCTGTGATTGCCCAGTGGAATAATGACCTTTGAGTAGAATTGGATGTGGAATTCTGGGGAGTTATTTGCTGCTGCAGGTCAGAGCTGATGCTCAGATTGATACATTGAGCCTACAAGTATCCCATGCTTTTCATCTTCCCGTGGGCTCTGCTGGCATGGGTGTCAAATGGCTAGCTTCAGCAAAATATGGGGGTTATTTTCCAAGCTGTGATAGGCCGTTATCGAATGCGTTAAGCCCTTATCGCGGTGGTAAGATTTAAATTAGGGGGGGGAGGAGTTGAGGCAGGAGTTAGGGAGGGAATTATGGTAATCGGCGGTGGGACTGCTGCCGGCGATAATGTTTCAAACATTATCACCAGCAGTAGCGTGGGGAATAGCACCACCACCCCCTGCTTCGCACCCCCTCCCACCTGTAGCGCAGGGTTCATCATTCTGCACGAAATGATGAATCCTGGCCTAAGTTTGCTGGCCTTTTATAAGAGTTCAGTGATTTTGTAATGAGGTGGATGCTGGTATTTCTGCTATCCTGGGGAGACCATATATCTCCATTAAGATTTTTGCTGGGGCTCTGGAGAGATACTTTACTCCTGACAGTTGTTTTTCAACAACAACTAATCCATGTAGCAAAATTTATGATTGAAACTAAATGGAAATCTACCCCTTCATCAGTGTATTGATGGAAACAGATCCATGGATCACCTGGATCAAAAATGTGACCTATATGTTTAATAATGATATTGCTAAATATGATAAAATATGGGGGTACATTTTAGCAGTGTAGAATAATTTTGTGTTTTTATTATATAGACCTCAAATGGCATGGGCCTGCTTACCTGCATATGAATTTGACAATTTTTCTGCAAGATTCAGAGATAATGATTTGTTATGTCATCTGTCTCATTGCTGATGGAAGGATCAGCACCGTAAATGATTCTGTTGTTTCTGCTAGTTGAATAAAAAAAATATATATATTAAATTGCAACTCTGATGCTGAAATAATGGTTCAAAAACATAAAAAGTAAATACAAAAATTAAGTTTCACACACAACTCAGTTTCTATCTAATAATGTGCTGCTTCAAATAGAAAACAAAACTGAGCATTTATGATATAGCAAGTTACAATAGCTTATTTAGTTAAAAAACATATAGCCCAACTATCTACAGTTCTAAGTGGCTTACAAATCATACATTCATATCACACAAAATAGAAAAAAATAATTAAAGCATAATACACTAAAAGCACTACTTAAAAGGACTCATTAACAATATATAAACAATCTCAAATACATACATAAATCCAGGTAATACAAAAAACTGCAACTGTTTCAATAAAAATAATCGGCCACAACTCAGTGCTATCAAGCAGTACTCTAATTCAGTTCCTTAAAGGCTTGTAAAAATAAATGTGACATGAACTCCATGGCCAGTGATGCAGTAAATTATGTGTTTCAATAACAGGTAACCCTGTGCTCCAAGTAGTTTGCAAATGATCAATAATGATATCCCCACAGAAATAAACAACATTATGGAAACCATATAATAAAAATGACTGAAAAAAATAAAATCAACATGTAAGTGTAATCATGAAGGTTCTACCCTTCCCAGTGGTATCAGCAGAACTTAGCTTCATCCTCTGTAATAAATCACTTTTCATTAACTCTCAATAGATAATGTAGGACAAAATAGGCTCGAGGCCCTGTTGGGCAGTTCTTGCTTCCTGCCAGTAGACGGCCTGAGTGGGCCTTTGGACAATCTGGTTATTCCTTCCATCTGCATAACCCTTTCTTCCTGCTGATAGCCATTTTATTTCTATTTGGATAGTTATATTCTAGGCTCGCAAGCTACACTTTGCCAGAGTTTGGCCCTGTGTCTGGTCTGTCTGGTTCTAGACTAGGTCCTGTGTTTTCTGTTCCTGTTTGGTCCTGGATTGGTTTGGGTATCTTGTTCTCTTGTTTGGTCCTAGTCTGTTTCATGAATCCAGTCCTCCAGCAGTGGTCCTGTACTGCTTCTGTGAGCATCTTCTGGTCTCCAGGTTTTCCTCTATGGTCCTGCCCTACTTCTGTGTGTTCATGCATGTCTCCGGTTATATTATCTTAAGCTATGTTACCTTAGTGTGTGCCTTGTGTTTCCTGTTGTTCCTGCCCAAGCCTTGCTGGCTGCCAGCACCTGAGAGCTTGACCAAAGGGGATGGTGACTGACTATCACAGGAAGAAGAGTCTCTGTTCTAGTTAGAGCCTGCTAGTCTCGCCTTGTCTGTTCATCACCCATTCTTGGCTTTGAGGCCACATCTCTGGCTGACTACACTGTCACAGCAGGAAAGAAGTGAAGGAAATGCCAACTCACATAAACTGAAATGAAAATATGTATTAATTATAAACAGGCAGCTAAGGTTATGGATTATATATAAAAAGAATGATATAAATATAACATTCAGAAGAGGAGCATAAAGGGGTGATTTAAAACATAATATAGAGCTTCATCTTGTTGCTATGACATGTAGGATGGATAGTACTTTTATGTTCATCATAATTGTGCTTATCAAAGAGGCAATCATTATTTTTGATGTACAAAATACAGTTTAAGATCTTAAATCTATCTCTTCTGCATTAGCTGATCAGAGGGGAGAGGTCAATTAGTACTACTTCTGTCATTTAAACATATCTTTCTTTTGTTATGTACCTGTTGTGAAATGGAAATATGGCACAAACTACATGGATTCCTATAAATACCCAACAATTTTCTTTATATTTAGTTTGGCTTTTTATCTAATAACTAGCTGTCACCCATTGAAAATTTAATGGAGGGCTCCCTAGCTCAATCCCCAGTGTTCTATCCCCTCCCCTGGGTTAACCTGAGTATTCTGCCCCCTTTGACCCTGACCCCAGCACTGTTTCCCTCTTGTAGCTCTGCAGTAGTGGCCATGTTGTCTGGATCACTTCTTTCTCCATTGTGTTCTGGCCTTCTCCTTCTAGCCAACATGGCAGTCAGTTGCCATGTGGGCAAGATGACTCTTGGCCTGTGCATGTGTGACAGACAGGTGCCACCTAAGTATATTTTATATATATAGAAGGTATTAATTTTGGCTGCTTCAGCATGCTTACATGAAACCTCATGGCATTTGTAAGCAGAATGAAATGCAATAGTGAATACATACATCAAAGCTGTTCATTATTCAGTTAGAACAGTATTCACTTTAAGAGGTGGGCAACCCAGAAAATGGGATAAGTGAATTAAGCAAACTTCCAGTCAAATGGCTGTAAAAGTCAAGTGCAATCCAAGCTAAATTAATCAGGACAAAGGAGGCGGCCCTGTGGCTTAGTTGTATGGCTGCACAGGGCACATTTTAGTTCCCTGCCTTACAGAAATAGTGGTGCTGGGGCACATTGCTCAGATAATGTGCTGAAACAATGTGAGAGGGAAGCTGTCTGCTGCTGCTAGCAGAACCTCAGACTCACTTCCTTTCTAGGCCTTGACTAGAAAGGGCCCTGTTTTGGGATAATATTTTGGAAACACTGCTCCACATGACCAAAAAGACATCCTGAATAATCTAATGTGTTTGGGAAATATTAGTTTAATGTGCTTTGCACTGTTGATAAAATGAAATTTGAAGCCAATCAATTTTAGCCTGTGACTACTCTTTTTTTTCTTTTCTTTATATTAATTTTGAGAAGACATTCTTATTTCTTTATTAGCCAGAAGTATTAGCTAAGGCTATCTTATTCTACTTTTAGGATGAGTATTATTTGTTTGAATATTTTGCAAACTGATCATAATCATACAATTTTCAGCAGGGAAGTCTGAAATGCTTTTTTGCCTTGTTTATTGAGGTATGGTATGCGGTGCTTTTCCTCTGAAAGTGCTCCTTTAGGGTTATATTAAGTATCAACTTTTTTCTGTTTTGTAACAGTATGAAATATTTTGTTCAGTGGGGACATAAATTTCCATTGAAGAGTGAAAATGAATTGCAAACTGTGGGGAGTAACCATATCATCTTCCTTCTTGTACTTCAGCCCAGTAGCAGATGCTACTAATAGGACATTTTGAATTCTATTTAGCAGTCTAGGATAGATAAGAGTTATTGGCAGCTTGGCATACATTGAAGCTGATAAACTTGGCTGGTAAAATACAGTAATCTGGGAGTGGAAGACTGTTGATTGCTCTGAGCTACAGCATCTTGAATTGACTTTGCATCTATATGTGAATATAACGTTCCCTGTACAGTTACTGCTACTAACTGTTTAGGATCTGTAGGAACTTTATATTTGCATATGGACAAGCACTTTTATATATATCAGTATTAAGAAACTGGAGAGGGGAGGGGAGAAGAGGGAGAGGTTAAGCACATTTTCTTGTGAGTTTAACCACACAAAAGAAAACATAGGAAAGTGAGTTCTAGTAGATTATCTGCACAATAAATCAGTCATAGACAAGTAATTTGGCATCTATGGCTTAGTGGAAAAAATGCAACCTCACCCTATATACAACATCACCAGCTGGGAGACTAAGTTAAATGTAAAACATAACATCATTATTATTTATAATTTATAAGAAGACACAGGTATTAATTACCCTGATCCTAAAAGTGACAAATGTGATACTTAACTGCTACCAGAAGTGACCCTTAACCTCTAAACAATTGCTTATTCATATTTAAGCTGTTAAGCAGTAGCACTTTAAACCTTTAAGCCATGATGATCCCATACACAGACAGACTTTCAATACAGAAAACGGGACCACAAATTAGAAAGAAAAACAGGTAGATTAAAAACTCAAATGAAAACCCTCAAGAAGCCAGACTCTGCATGCAGTGCAACACTGGAGAAATGCATTTCCTCCTGTACTAGGCACAGTAAAATGATGAGATGCACGTTCTTAAAGTTGAGATATTCCGTAAACTAAAAATAAAATTCTTCTTTTACCTCTGCTGTCTGGTCATTTTTCTAATCACTTTGGTCCTCATCTTTTCCAAAGTATCTTGTCCATTTTCCATTTGTTCTGTCTCTCCTTCTGTGTCTTTCAGTTCCTCTCCTACTGCTCTGATATTGTGCTTTCCCAGTCATCTAATTTCTCTCCATTTCCTTCCTCTCTACCTTATTATAAACTCACTGCTAGATTTTATTCCTCCTCTCCTCTCCAGTCTCCCTGTCCTAGCCCTACACCTCCCCAAGTTTCCTCTTTGTTTACCCTTCCCAGACTGCCATCTTCCCTCGGTGTTCTCCTTTTACCATCTCCAGCCCCTTGACCTTCCCCTCAAAATCTGTCTCTATTCCTGTTCTCTGAAACCACCCTCTTCTCCCAAATCATTCTCCCCTCCCATCTTCCCCCTCCCTTTCTTCAACTTACAACCTCCCCTCAAACTTCCTCTACCTTCCACCCTCCTCTCCTCCCTCCACTTCCATTTTTACCCTCTCCTGCTTCACTTTCTATCCTTCCAACCCAGTCACTTTCCTTCCTTTCCTGTTCTCACCTTCCAAGCCCCTTACCTTCATTCCTTTCGTCTCCTGTCTTTCACCTTTAATATCCCCACCTTCCAATCTTCCTTTCCTCTCCCTCACCTTCCATCCTACTCTTCCAGTCTCTCACCTTTCAATACTCTCCATCTTCCAACCCCTACCTCACCTTCCATCCTTCCACTTTCTCACCTTCCACCCTTCCCTTCCTCTCCCTCCCTTCCAACCCCCTGCTTCTATTTCTTTTCCTCTCCTTCCATCTTTCCTTTCCTCTCCACCCTTCTAAATCCCTCCCCTTTCATCTTTCCATTCTTTTTCCCCTTCCTGCATCCCTTCCTCTCCTTCTCTTTCAGCAGACAGACAAGAAAGGGAGTCAGTGGCCAGAGTTCCTAGCCTCCTCTTACTGCGGGCTCCTCTTTCTCTCTCCCACACAGACCAGCTTTTGAACTACAGAGGAGTAAGGAAGGCCAGCAGCAGGAGGAGGAGGAAGTTAAAAGTGTGGAGAGCTGGTTCTGTTCTCCTGCCAGTCTGGCTACTGAGGAGGTGGGGATCACAACAGCAAATTGTCAGCACTGCAGGAAGAGGGTGGTAAGAATAGAAAATTGTGTTTCACCTCCATGTGGCCATAAAGAACTGTTCAGAAGCAGCTTTTGGCACTGCAGGGCCATCTTGAGAGATGGTTAATCACAGAAGCAATCTACTGTTTTTTGCCCTGAGGTGGCTGCAGTTCATCATCCCAAAGGCAGAATAATAAAACGGCAGCTGCCTGTTTTGCAGCAACATTGGTACAGAGCAGTGGCGTCCTCTAATGGAAGGGTCCTATGGCCACAGCTATATTGGCCATAGGCTAGCTACAGCTCTGACATAAATTGTGCTGCTGTCAATAATTTTATATTGCTTTGTAACATAACAAAAGAAGCTCTGTGCTCTTTAATATTTTCATGGGAAAAAAACATCTAACTTTGAAACGGATCTACTGGAAAACATATTTAGCTGTTATTTGTAGGGCTATATAGAAGGGTATGCGGGGTCAGGAACCACATCATTTTAGCAGCACTGAGTTTTCATAGCCACAGAGAAAGACAGCTTCCTAGAGTTCAGTGAAGGAAATACCACTGATTTAACCTATTGTCAATTGTTTGCTAGTTCAACAGTCATATAAAGCTCTTAAACCCAATCAATAGAATTGTTTTTCCCTTGTGCTTTAAATAATCTGAATCATTTGCACTACAAACTAGTTATTACATAGAAACATAGAAATGACGGCAGAAGAAGACCAAACGGCCCATCCAGTCTGCCCAGCAAGCCTTCGCACTCTTTTTTTTTTCTCCTCTCTCATACTTATCTGTTACTCTTGACCCTTAGTAACCTTTTGGTTCTGTATCCCTTCCACCCCCGCCATAATGCAGAGAGCAGTGTTGGAACTGCATCTAAGTGAATATCTAGCTTAATTAGTTAGGGATAGTAACCGCTGCAGTAAACAAGCTACACCCATGCTTGTTTACCCAGTCTATGTAATTCAGTCCTTGTTGGTTGTTGTCTGTATATAGATCCGCTTTTCTTTATTCCCCCTGCCATTGAAGCAGAGAGCTGTGCTGGATATGCGTGAAGTATCAGTCTTTCTCCCTTGCCGTTGAAGCAGAGAGCTAACTTGCATTGAAAGTGAAGTATCAGACTTTCTCCCTTGCCTTTGAAGCAGAGAACTAAGCTGGATAGGCATTGAAAGTGAAGCATCAGGCTTATTTGGTTAGAAGTAGTAACCGCCTAAACCAGCAAGCTACTCCCCACAATTTTTGTGAATGGAAATCCTTTTTTTTTTTCCACATTACCTCTTGCCATTGAAGCTTAGAGCAGTGTTGGAGTCACATTAACTATGTGTATGTTTATTGAATAAGGGTATTATCTCCAGGTAATAGCCATCATTGGTATTATCTCCAGGTAGTAGCCGTCATTCCCGCGAGCCACCC
Organism: Rhinatrema bivittatum; assembly: GCF_901001135.1. Lineage (NCBI taxonomy): Eukaryota > Metazoa > Chordata > Amphibia > Gymnophiona > Rhinatrematidae > Rhinatrema > Rhinatrema bivittatum. The sequence continues at coordinate 358,542,156 of NC_042619.1, forward strand.
ACTCTTCATACACATCCTCTAGACTTTATAGATCCACAGTGTTTATCCCATGCTCCTTTGAAGTCCTTCACAGTTCTGGTCTTCACCTCTTCCTTTGGAAGGGCATTCCAGACATCCACCACCCTCTCCGTGAAGAAATACTTCCTGATATTGGTTCTGAATCTTCCTCCCTGGAGCTTTAAATCGTGACCCCTGGTTCTGCTGATTTTTTTCCGACGGAAAAGGTTTGTCGTTATCTTTGGGTCATTAAATCTTTTCAAGTATCTGAAAGTCTGTATCATATCACCTCTGCTCCTCCTTTCCTCCAGGGTGTACATATTTAGATTCTTCAATCTCTCCTCATAAGACATTTGATGAAGACACTCCACCTTTTTGGTCGCCCTTCTCTCTACTGCCTCCATCCTGTCTCTGTCCCTTTGTAGATATGGTCTCCAGAACTGAGCAAAGTACTCCAGGTGAGGCCTCACCAAGGACCTGTACAAGGAGATAATCACTTCCCTTTTCTTACTTGATATTCCTCTCTCTATGCAGTCCAGCATTCTTCTGGCTTTAGCTATCGTCACATTGTTTCGCTGACTTCAGATCATTAGACACTATCACCCCTAGGTCTCTCTCCTGCTCCGTGCACATCAGCCCTTCACCCCCATCGAATACAGTTCTTTCGGATTTCCACACCTCATATGCATGACTTTGCACTTCTTGGGATTGAATCTCAGCTGCCATATCTTCGACCACTCTTCCAGCTTCCTTAAATCCCGTCTCATTCTCTCCACTCCTTCCAGCGTGTCCACTCTGTTGCAGAATTTAATGTCATCCACAAACAGACAAACCTTGCATTCTATCTCGTCCGCTAACTTGCTCACATAGATATTGAACAGGACTGGTTCCAACACCGATCCTTGCGGCACTTCGCTTAACACCGCTCTCTCTTCAGAGTAAGTTCCATTTATCATCACACATTATCGTCTGTCCATCAACCAGTTTGCAATCCAGGCCACTACCTCGGCATCCACTCCTAAACTTCTCATTTTATTCACCAGCCTCCTGTGCAAGACCATATCAAAAGCCTTGCTGAAACCATAGTGCGCTCTTCCTTGATCCAATTCCCTAGTCACCCAGTCGAAAAAGTCAATCAGATTTGTCTGACAGGATCTTCCCCTGGTGAATCCATGCTGCCTCTGGTCCAGCAATTCATCAGACTGTAGATAGTTCACTATAATTTCTTTCAGCAGCGACTCCATCACTTTACCCACCATTGAGGTGAGGCTAACCGGCCTGTAGTTTCCAGCCTCCTCTCTGCTCCCACTCCTGTGAAGCGGGACCACCACCGCTTTTCTCCAATCACTTGGCACCACTCCCGTTTCTAGGGATCTATTGAATAGGTCACGTAGCGGACCCGCCAGCACACCTCTGAGCTCCCTCAGTATCCTGGGATGAACCTCATCAAGCCCCATGGCTTTGTCCACTTACAGTTTTCCCAGCTCTTCCCATACATTCTCTTCTGTAAACGGAGTTACATCTACTCCACTCCCCTCCAGTTTCTTGTTAACTAGTGATGGTCCTTCTCCTGGGTCCTCCTTAGTGAACACCGAACTGAAGTATTTGTTTAGTATTTCTGCCATTTCTTCGTCTCTCTCTACACATTCATCCTTTTCACCTTTCAATTTCACTATACCACTTGGAACCTTTCTCCTTTCTCTGATGTATCTGAAAAATGTTTTGTCACCTATCCTTACCTCTTTGGCAATCCTTTCTTCCTTTTTGCCGTCTTGATTACTTTCTTAGTCAGCCTCAGTTGTACCAGATATTCTTCTTTGTGCTCCTCCCTTTGGGATCCTTTATATTTCTTGAATGATGTTCTTTTAGCTTTTATTTTGTCAGCCACTTCCTTTGAGAACCATATAGGTTTCATTTTCTTTTCTTTTCTTTACTTTTCTAACATATAGATTAGTTGCCTTGATAATTGCTCCTTTTAGTTTGGTTCACTGTTGATCCACATCTCTCTTATTCTCCCAGTCTTTTAGTTCTTCCTCCAGGTATTTCCCTATTTCCTCAAAGTCTGTGTTTTTGAACTGCAAAACTCGGGTCTTCGTGCTTCTTCTCTGTATCCTTTGTGTGATATGAAACCATACAGTTTGATGATAACTTGTGCTGAGGTGGGCACCCACTTGGACATCAGAGACATTATCTCCATTAGTGAGTACTAAATCGAGTATAACTCCCTCTCTTGTGGGTTCCATTACATTTGTTTGACCAAAGCCCCTTGCATGGCATCCACTATTTCTCTACTATTGTTTGATTCAGCAGAAGGGATTCTCCAGTCTACATCTGGCAGATTAAAGTCTCCAATGATCACCATTTCTCCCTTCTTTCCCATCTTTTGGATGTCTTCAACCAGATCTCTGTCATGCTCTTCCTTTTGATTTAGAGGCCTGTAAACCACTCTAATATAAATGGATGCCCCATCATCTTTTTTTAGGTTGGCCCATATTGCTTCTTCATTGCCCCATCTTCCTTGCAGCTCAGAAGCTTGGATATTGTTTCTGACAATTGCAGGTGACATTATAACATCAGTTGAATACAGTAAATGTTATGTTTAGATAGATATGAGAAATTATCGGGGAGAGTAAACAGTCTAAACTATTGGATATCACAGGTAGAGCACCTTGTAATGGTTATTAGAACAGCAGATAAACTACAGGTGTTGTGGAAAGCCTGTAGTTTATCTGCTGATCCGAGTAGGAAAAGAAGCAGCCACTGATAGGAAGAGCTTACCATAGGAGAGACAAAGTAACAGGATGGATGAATCTTTGATATGTGAAGGAGTCAGAAGGTTAGGCTATCAGAAAATAGTTCAAGCTCTTGGAGGTTTGGCCTTCCTTCAACCTAATCAACTATGTAACCAAATTGGATATGGTAGCAAGAGAGGTCTTAGAGGAGTGGAGTACTGACTGAAGTGAAAAAATCATGGAAAGCATGTGCTTTTGATCGGATCTTGTATTTAAATTTCAGTGTAGTATGATGGCATGAAACCATGGACACTGCAGCGAGATACTTGAAAAGGACTGACCAAGAGGTTCAGCCCATAATCATACCTTTATCATACCTATAACAAGTTTTTTTGTGTATGAATATTATAAAATTCAATTTTAGAACATATTGTATCTTATTAAAAATGATTTTTCCCGTTCTGTGCCTATGGAAAATTTTTTAAAATTTATTAAGGCTGTTTATTTATTTTCCCCTAGTATTTTCTGTGGCTATGAAAAGGTTCATGATAACCCTCAATAATATCACTTGCAAGTTTGCAAAATGTTAGTAGCAATCTTGATTTGTGATCATGGCTGCAGCTGCCCCTGCCTCATTTCATGTTTTCCAGATTTGATCAGTGCCCTGGGAGCAGAATGCTTCACTCTGAAATTGAACTGTGAGCATTGTTCGAACGTACGCTGTCCTGTTAGCTGGTGTATGTTCATAGTCCCTGTGACAGTCCTGCACTCTCTTCTAGAAAGAGGAAGAGGGGGTAAAGCTGCAGTGGGGATTGTGAAAATGTCTCACTGTCCTGTACTTAATATGAGAATGCAGGGGAAGGAAAAGAAGCACAGGGTAAGCAAATTGAGTTGTGTCCCAGTCCTCAAGGGTTGATTCTGAAATGATTGTAAGGGGGAGCCCTATTGTGAATAGTCCTGAATCGCTGTGACTTTAAAGATTTGTTAGCCTTATAAAGATATAAGATCTACCATACTATTTTTTTGTTTTGTTTTAAGACTACTTTTATTTTTTTGAATTATTATGCTTTCCTGAAAGTAATTTTTGTTAATTTTATCACATTTTAATAATTCTTAACATTTTCAAGTTCTCTTTTTTTTTTATTCTCTGTCTCACCTGAGTAACATAATTTAAAGAAATGGTCAACTAAGTGACCAGGGTCAATTTAATTAAATGTCAAACTGAAAGAAGTTCAATAAATGCTTGTAGTGTTTACATACTTGTGTGGAATAATTATTTGTCAACAGTATTTAAATATTCTCTGTGCTACTTTTTAAAATTCTGTGCAGGTTTTCATAAGAACATGCCATACTGGGTCAGACCAAGGGTCCATGAAGCCCAGCATCCTTTTTCCAACAGTGGCTAATCCAGGCTATAAGAACCTGGCAAGTACCCAAAAACTAAGTCTATTCCATGTTACCGTTGCTAGTAATAGCAGTGGCTATTTTCTAAGTAAACTTAATTAATAGCAGGTAATGGACTTCTCCTCCAAGAACTTATTCAATCTTTTTTTAAACACAGTTATACTAACTGAACTAACCACGTCCTCTGGCAACAAATCCCAGAGTTTAGTTGTGCATTGAGTGAAGAAGAACTTTCTCTGATTAATTTTTTTTAAAATTTTATTTTTATTGCATTTTAACAATTTACACAAATATACCATTGTGATTGGAAATAAAGGTTACATATTTATATCAATCCTTTAAAGAAAATCTATTCCATGAATCTTTTAAACAGTAACCAGCCATATATTAAGCAATATAGTGCGGGATATGTGAAATTCTAAAGAGCAAAAGATTTCACTTTCAATGCATATCCAGCATAACTCTCTGCTTCAATGGCAGGGGAATGAAGAAAAGTGGATCTATATACAGACAACCAACAAGGATTGAATTACATAGTCTGGGTAAACAAATAAGCATGGGTGTAGCTTGCTTATTGCGGCGGTTACTACCCATAACTAATTAAGCTAGATATTTCACTTAGATGCAGCTCCAACACTGCTCTCTACATTAATGATGGGGGTGGAAGGGAAATAGAACCAAAAGGTTACTAAGAGCCAAGAGAAACAGATAAGTATGAAAAAAAAAAGTGCGAAACTTGCTGGGCAGACTGGATGGGCCGTTTGGTCTTCTTCTCCGTCATTTCTATGTTTCTATGTTTCTATGATTTCAATGTTAACAAAAAAAAGGAAATAAAGGTAGCTGATTCCTAGCCTAATACAAATCTATTATGCACCTACTGTGCTATCTATGTCACAGATAACTGGTGAGAATCAATAAAGAAACAAAGTTGTGAGGGTTCAAAAAATACAAATACGGAGTCCAAATATTTGACTACGCATTTACATGGATACCGAAGAACAAACTTTGAACATATAGCCATCGCTTCTTCCCTCATTTGTATGAATTTTTTCCTCCTCTCCTGCGTTGACCTCGTGATATCAGGGAACAGCCATATTTTCTGACCATAATATTCTGCTAATCTGTTACGAAAAAATAACCTCAATACATTATTCTTCTCGGACAAGAAGGTAAACGAGACAAAAAGTACTCAAGAACTGTTTCTTCATGGGTCAATTCCAATAATTCTGTAATATTAAGTTGAGCTTGATGTTCTTGCTTCTGATGTTCTTTTTTTGGAGGCAAATAGTATATTTTTGTAATTAAAGGAGTTGCCTCAGTTGGAATTTTCAATATTACATTTAAATACTTTTTAAACAGCTCCATCGGTGGTATATGGGTAATTATTGGAAAATTAAGAATTCTTATATTAGTACTCATCGAATTCTCAATATTATCTAGTTTTTTATCAATCACTGTCTCTCTTTGTACTGTATGATGTTGAAAACTTTCCATAGTTTTTACTTTTCCTTCAATCTCTTGTATTCTCTTTTCTTGTATCTCAGTTCTCATTTCATTTTCTTTACTACATTTATTTGATTCCACACACATTTTAGAGAGGTTTATAACAGCATTTTCAACAGTAGCCAAGGCATCCCAGATAGCGTCCATTGTTACCACCTTGGGCCTTACAAGAAAGGAGGTTAATTTGAGTAAACTCATCATCTCTTTCGACTCTAGCAACAGTGTCCCTTCCTTCCTCCAGCGTTGGGCTAGGCAGAGATATGCCTAGCTGTGATGTTTCCTCCAGGGACTCCTCTCCCTGGGCTCCGAGCCCTATGGAGTTCCCTTGTATATTTGCCTGTGTTGTCTCGTGGCGCTCCGTTCGCTGGGGGTGGGGGGGGAGATGGCGTCTCGGGTGGTCCGGGACTAAGCGAGATTTCATCTGCCATGGACTGAGAAGCTCGCTCTACTTCCCTGTCCTTCGCGGCAATCGCTCCCGGCTCTCTCGGCAAGGGTGTCGAGGCAAAAAAAGCAGGTATTGTAGCCTGAGTTGCTTCTCCAATTCCAGGAGTTGGCAAGCTCTCACGGAGCCTTGCCTTACGTTTTGTATGAGGCATTGTTCGCTTTAGAAAAGGCGAACTTAATTTTAACAGAGGAAAAAACTCAGCACTACCTTCACAAGCCTCTCAATTGGCTGCCATCTTAGCCACTCCCCCCTCTCCGATTAATTTTAAATGTGCCACATGCTAACTTCATTGAGTGCCCCCTAGTCTTTCTATTATCTGAAAGACTAAGTAACCGATTCACATCTTCCCGTTCTAGACCTCTCATGATTTTAAACACCTCTATCATATCCCCCGTCAGCCGTCTCTTCTCCAAGCTGAAAAGTCCTAACCTCTTTAGTCTTTCCTCATAGGGGAGCTGTTCCATTCCCCTTATCATTTTGGTCGCCCTTCTCTGTATCTTCTGCATCGCAATTATATCTTTTTTGAGATGCGGCGACCAGAATTGTAACAGTATTCAAGGTGGGGTCTCACCATGGAGCGATACAGAGGCATTATGACATTGTCCATTTTATTCACCATTCCCTTCCTAATAATTCCCAAGATTTTGTTTGCTTTTTTGACTGCCGCAGCACACTGAACCGACGATTTCAATGTGTTATCCACTATGACACCTAGATCTCTTTCTTGGGTAGTAGAACCTAATATGGAACCTAACATTGTGTAACTATAGCATGGGTTATTATTCCCTATATGCATCACCTTGCACTTCTCCACATTAAATTTCATCTGCCATTTCGATGCCCAATTTTCCAGTCTCACAAGGTCTTCCTGCAATTTATCACAGTCTGCTGGTGATTTAACTACTCTGAACAATTTTGTATCATCTGCAAATTTGATTACCTCACTTGTCGTATTTCTTTTCAGATCATTTATAAATATATTAAAAAGTAAGGGTCCCAATACAGATCCCTGAGGCACTCCAATGCCCACTCCCTTCCACTGAGAAAATTGTCTATTTATTCCTACTCTCTGTTTCCTGTCTTTTAGCCAGTTTGTAATCCACGAAAGAACATCGCCACCTATACCATGACATTTTACTTTTCCTAGAAGTAAAGGCGTTCATTAGGAACTTTATCAAACGCCTTCTGAAAATCCAAGTATACTACATCTACCGGTTCACCTTTATCCACATGTTTATTAACTCCTTCAAAAAAGTGAAGCAGATTTGTGAGGCAAGACTTGCCTTGGGTAAAACCATGCTGACTTTGTTCCATTAATCCATGTCTTTCTATATGTTCTGTGATTAAGATGCTTAGAACACTTTCCACTATTTTTCCTGGCACTGAAGTCAGGCTAACCGGTCTGTAGTTTCCCGGATCGCCCCTGGAGCCCTTTTTAAATATTGGGGTTACATTAGCTATTCTCCAGTCTTCAGGTACAATGGATGATTTTAATGATAGGTTACAAATTTTTACTAATAGGTCTGAAATTTCATTTTTGAGTTCCTTCAGAACTCTGGGGTGTATACCATCTGGTCCCGGTGATTTAATAATCTTCAGTTTATCAATCAGGTCTACCACATCTTCTAGGTTCATGGTGGTTTGGTTCAGTCCATCTGAATCATTACCCCTGAAAACCTTCTCTGGAACGGGTATCTCCCCAACATACTCTTTAGTAAACCCTGAAGCAAAGAAATCATTTAATCTTTCCACGATGGCCTTATCTTCTCTAAGTGCCCTGTGGGAATTATGAGCTTTGCCGGCAGGCCATGTCAGGGTTTAACACTAACTTCCCTTCTCCCTGGCCTTTGCACTGAATGAAGCAAACACTAGTGCTTAAACCTCTCTGCCTAAGGAGAGGATACCTGACTGTCATGTATTTCTCTAGCTTATAATTAACCCTGATTGCCTGAAAGAAGAGCTAGTTGCCACGTAGTCAGATGCAGGATAAAGACAGGAGGTATAGGATTCAGCAGCCAATGAAATGATCTGTACACACCCCCTGAGCCAAGCCAATAGTGTAGTGACACGTCTGTATGCTATGGGGAGAGGAGCCAATGATGTGATGACACATTGTATGCTATTGAATGTATGCACAATAAAAAGGGGACCCACGGGAGTGGCCCTTCCCTTTTCCTGCCTGCCATGAATCCTGCCTGATGTGTCTTCATTGTCTGAAATTTCATTTTTGAGTTCCTTCAGAACCCTGGGGTGTATACCATCTGGTCCCGGTGATTTAATAATCTTCAGTTTATCAATCAGGTCTACCACATCTTCTAGGTTCACGGTGATTTGGTTCAGTCCATCTGAATCATTACCCCTGAAAACCTTCTCCGGAACGGGTATCTCCCCAACATACTCTTTAGTAAACACTGAAGCAAAGAAATCATTTAATCTTTCCACGATGGCCTTATCTTCTCTAAGTGCCCCTTTAACCCTTCGATCATCTAATGGTCCAACTGACTCCCTCACAGGCTTTCTGCTTCGGATATGTTTAAAAACATTTTTATTGTGAGTTTTTGCCTCTACGGCCAACTTCTTTTCAAATTCTCTCTTAGCCTGTCTTATCAATGTCTTACATTTAACTTGCCAACCTTATGCATTATCCTATTTTCTTCTGTTGGATCCTTCTTCCAATTTTTGAATGAAGATCTTTTGGCTAAATTAGCTTCTTTTACCTCCCCTTTTAACCATGCCGGTAATCGTTTTGCCTTCTTTCCACCCTTTTTAATATGTGGAATACATCTGGACTGTGCTTCTAGGATGGTATTATTTAACAATGAACACGCCTCTTGCACACATTTTACCTTTGTAGCTGCTCCTTTCAGTTTTTTTCTTACAATTTTTCTCATTTTATCAAAGTTTCCCTTTTGAAAGTTTAGCACGAGAGCCATGGATTTGCTTACTGTCCCCCTTCCAGTCATTAAATCAATTTGATCATATTATGATCACTATTGCCAAGCAGCCCCACCACCGTTACCTCTCTCACCAAATCCTGTCCTTCACTGAGAATTAGATCTAAAATTGCTCCCTCTCTTGTCGGTTCCTGGACCAATTGCTCCATAAAAATATCATTTATTCCATCCAGGAACTTTATATCTCTAGCATGTACCGATGATACATTTACCCTGTCAATATTGGGGTAATTGAAGTCTCCCATTGTTACCGCACTACTAATTTGGTTAGCTCCCCTAATTTCTCTTAGCATTTCACTATCAGTCTCACCATCTTGACCAGGTGGACGGTAGTATACTATCACTATAGTCTTTCCCGATACACAAGGGATTTCTACCCATAAAGATTCAATTGTGCATTTAGTCTCATGCAGGATGTTTATCCTGTTGGACTCTATGCCATCCCGGACATAAAGTACCACACCGCCTCCTGGGTGCTCCTCTCTGTCATTGCGATATAGTTTGTATCCCGGTATAGCAGTGTCCCATTGGTTGTCCTTCTTCCACCATGTCTCTGAGATGCCAATTAAGTGTATGTCATCATTCACTGACTTGCATTCTAATTCTCCCATCATACTTCATAGACTTCTGGCATTAGCATACAAACATTCCAAAGTTTGTTTTTTGTTTGTATTTTCATTCTGCTTTTTAATTGATAGGGATAAGTTGGAATGTTTTAGCTCAGCTGAGTTTTTAGTTACAGGCACTTGGACTACTTTTCTTATAATTGGAACCTCACTGTTGGGATGCCCTAATTCTAATATATCATTAGTATCCTTTCAAAGAAGTAAAAATGTTTGAAGTGATGTGAAAAACATTTTCTGACTGGTAAGGTCTCAAATGCACAAATAGAGAGTAATCATTAACTAAATACAGGAGCATCAAGCATATTACTGGCATACTATTGAATCTGGTGTTTCACAAGGCTCTGCCTTGTCAGCAGTAACTTTTAACATCTACTTAATGCCTCTTTGCAAACTTCTTTTGGGTTTGTGACTGAACTTTAAGATCTATGCAGACGATATCCAGTTTTTCTTCCCAAAACTGTCATGGTCTGCTACGTTTGAAATGTCCCATATCTGTCTACAATCAAGTGTTGGCTGAAACATAATTGGTTAGCATTGAACATCAATAAGACGGAAGTAATTATTCTTAGGAAAGGTCATATTGTTGATATATCTAGGTTGTTTCTATCATAGTGCCACCGCTTAACGCTGCCACTATTCTACCACCAGGAACCCAAGTTCTGTCTTTCACCATCATTCACTCCATCTTTCTCTTCTCAGCTTCCATCTCTTTTCTCTTCATTACCATCTCTTCTCACCTGCCTATTTCCTCTCTCCTAGCCTTCCATTCCTGATATCTCCCATTCCTTCCTCCTCCTTCCCCATTTCTCCGTCTACACACTTTCCATCATCCATATAAAGCTTCCATTCCATTCTTAATCCTTGCCACAACAATCTTCTATTTTCCCCATCTCCAGCATCTGCTGTCCTTCCTCTTCTCCTCCCTGGGATCCTCCCATCTCTATCATCTGCCCTTCTGTCTTCTTCTCATATGAATATGCACGGCTTAATGGGAAGAGCCAACATGGATTTAACGAAGTGTAGTCTTGCCTTATCAATCAGTTAGAATCATGCCTTATCAATCTATTATAATCATGTGAATAAGAGCAAACCAGTTGATTTGGATTTTCAGAAGCAATTTGACAATGTCTCTCAGGAAAGACTCCTCAGTAAATTAAAGTCATGAGATTGGTGGCAATGGCTTACTATGGACTGGCAACTGGTTCAAGAATAGGAAAGAGAGTAGGATTACATGGCTGGTGTTCCCAAAGAAGTGAGGTAGAAAACAAAAGTGCTCTAGGCATCTGTACTGAGACCAGTGTTGCTTAGCAAATTCATTAATGATCTGGAAGAAGGCGCATAAATGAGGCGATCAAACTTGTAGATGGCACAAGTTTATTCAGAGTAGTTAGAACACAAGCAGACTTTGAGGATCTAGAGGAGCATTTTGAGAAACTGGGGGTGGGGAGGGGGAATCTAAATGGCAGATGAAATTTAATGTGGACAAGTGCTAAGTAATGCACATAGGGAAAAATAATCCTAATTATAGGTACGCAATGCTGGGCTTCACATTTGGAGTTATGATTCAGGAAAAGGACCTTTGAGTTCATTGTACAAGGGTCAAAAGTGCTATTCAGAATGGAACAGGGAATAAAACTGAGAACCTCACAATTTCTCTGCCTCTCTATATATCTATGGTCCTACTGCACCGTGAGTGTTTTGTGCTGCTCTGGTAGCCTCATCTCAAAAAAGATACAGCGGAAATAGAAAAAGGTGCACAGAAGGACAACAAAAACAATAATAGGATGAAAAGGCTCCCTTATAAAGAAAGGCTTAAAAGGTTAGGGTTGTGGAAGACTTGACTGAGAGGGATTTTGATAGAGGTTCATAATATCATGAGTAGCCTTTCAAATAGTACTAGGACTAAGGAAAATTCCAACTGGTAGCAAATTTAAAACAAATAAGTGTTTTTTTTTTTTTTTCAGTGAGTGCACTGAATGATGTGGTCAGAGTTAGTAGTATAGCTAGACTTAAAAAAACATTTGGACAAGTTTCTGGAGGATAGATCCATTAACATAATTAGCCAGGTAGAGTTGGGTATTGTCAGCTATTACTTCTTAGAGAGTAATAAGGAATGAATCTCCCCAGCAGGGTCTGCCAGGACTCCCAAGTGATCTGAATTGTCCACTGTTAGAGACAGAATACTGGGCTTGCTGGATGATTGGTCTGAACCAGGACAGCATTTCTTCCCTGCTTCCTCCTTTCCCACATCTGCCTCTTCATCCCTCTTTCTTTCAATAGGATTTTTCCACTGCCTCTCCTAGTGCCTGTGGCTTAGGTCAGTGTTTCCCAACGTTCTCCTGGAGGTACATTTATCCAGTCGGGTTTTCAGGATATCTAATTAATATGCATGAGATAGATTTGCATATATTGAAGAGCCGGTGGATGCAAATCTTCCTCATGGTTATTCATTATGACAATCCTGAAAACCCGATTGGATAGGTGTGCCTCCAGGAGAGGGTTGGGAAATACTGGCCTAGATTATTTATTTATTTATTTGTTTACTTACATAGTTTGTGCCACCCTTTTGAATTTCAGGCACTGGGCAGCAAGGGAGAAGGAAGCAGAAGGGGCCATTAGGGAAGCCCAGCTGCCTTGCCTGATATTCTTTTGAGGCCCATGGGGAGGATCACTGCTGGTGAAGTATGCCTATAGTATCCGAATGTAGACCGCTTTGAAGTGTCTGAAAAGTGGAAGATAAATCAAATAAATATTAATAAGGCCCAGAGCAGGGCCCATTGCAGACAGCGGTGGTGAAACACAAGCTCAGCAGTCGGAGGACATCACACCACTTCTCTCAATCTGTGTTGGTTCTGCAAGCATGTTAAAAACTCATGGGGCTGGTGTTGTCTGAATGCTGATCCTCATGCATTTCTTGCACTGATGGACTCTTGGCCCGAGGTGGGGTTGGTGCTAGTCACAGGGCAAGCCCTATGGGTCCCCACTGTCGGGTAGTGGAGGAGGCTGGGAGACGGAGGCCGACTGGAGCTTTGCCAGTACCAGCCCACGTTCCCCTTAGGTTGAGCCCTCAGGTGCTGGGGCTGGCTGGATTTAGGCAGGCCTCCGTGAGACGACTCCCAGTTGATGTAGAGAAGGGTACGCCAGAGACCAGCAGAGGTATTGGAAGGCCGAGGACAGTCCGGACGAGGTAGGGCTCCAAAGACCCTGACGCCAACAGGAACAAAGGAGAACAAGGGTCGTCCAGGTAAAGATAGGCCGAAGCCAGAGAGGCCAGGTCCATAGGCGACAAGGAGAGTCCAAGGCAAGCTGGAGTCAGGACAGGTGGCAGGAAGGCACAGTACTGGGTGCAGAGTTGAGATCAGAACCAGGAGATAGATCAGACATAGTCCAGACGAAGCGGAGGTTAATACCAGCGAATCAATCCAAGCGTAGTCCAGGCGATGCAGGGGTCAATACAAGCGAATCAGTCTAAGCGTAGTCCAGGCGATGCAGGGGTCAATACCAGAGAAGCAGTCTGAGGAAACAAGGAGCTGACAAGGGAACATGCAGGAACAGGAACCAGGAACGATGACAGGAACAGGAGACAGGAACGAGCAACTAGTACACAAGCAATCATGGAGACCTGTTGCCAAGGCAGGAAACAAGTGGCTGGACCCTTCCTTTTATACAGAGGCCCAGTGATGTCATCATCCGTTACTGCGGGCTACTTTCCCGCCGCAGCCTCTTTAAAAGAGCGCAAGTTGCACACACACGCACCTAAGCCAGAGCCCGGAGGAAGTAGGGGGGCGGCGTCACTCCATGGCTCATGCAGGGAGACCCGACGGGCGCCAGGAGGAACTGTGCAGGAGTCAGAAGCCGAAGAGGTCGCTGCAGGCAAATGCGGACGGAGGCGGCTGCCCACCGCCACGAGCGAAGGTGAACCGGAGCTGGCAGCTGAGCTCCCAGGGTGAGTAGGCCCGGGCTTGGGCCTAGCATGGCAGGGACGCTTAACAGTACCCCCCCCCCCCCCCTTTACGCCCACCTCTTGGAGGTCGGGGCTTGCCTGGATGGGCACGGTGGAATTGAAGGAGTCCTTTGTCCAGGATGTTACTGGCTGGTTCCCAGGAGTATTCCTCAGGTCCGTAACCTTCCCACCAGAGAAGGTACTCCCAACGGCGTCCTCTTCTCTGGACATCCAGTACTTCTTGGACCCGATAAGTAGTATCGGTCTCGGAGGAAACTGGAGATGGTGCAGGGGTTTTATGTGATGGCCAAGAAAGTATCACTGGCTTGAGCCGTGACACATGGAATGAATTGTGTACACCCAAGCTGGGTGGTAGCCGAAGTTGGTAGGTGACTGGTCCAATACATTGGATCACAGGCAATGGACCAATGTACCTGGGAGCTAACCTTTGAGAAGGTAACTTTAGTCAGATGTAGCGGGTGCATAACCAGATCTTTTGGCCTGGCTGGAACTCAGGGGCCGGATGACGATGAGAGTCGGCGGCATTCTTGGCTTGAGCAGCTGCTTGTCGAAGACGTTTATTCGTCTGATTCCAGAGGACTTGCAGAGCATCTACAGTGGCCTGAGCTGCCAGGGAAGGCACTGACAATGGAACTGGTAAGGGAAGCCGTGGTTGTTTGCCGTAGACTATAGAGAAAGGTGAGGCTTCAGTGGCAGCTGCCACATGGGAATTGTGTGAGAATTCTGCCCATGGTAAGAGCTCTGCTCAATTATCTTGTTGATCATTAGAATAAGACCGCAGGAAGTTCTTCAGAGAGCGATTGGTGCACTCGGCCTGGCTGTTGGCTTGCGGATGGTATGCAGTCGTCATACTGATGTTAATTCCAAATTTCTTGCAGAGGGAGTGCTAGTAGCAAGCGACGAATTGAGGTCCTCTGTCTGAGGCAATGTCTGTGGGCAAGCCATGGAGATGAAACACGTGTTGAAAAAAGAGACGTGCGAGCTCTGGGGCCAAGGGCAAGGCAGGCAGAGGCACAAAATGGGCCATCTTAGAGAACCGGTCTATGATGACCCATATTACAGTATTCCCCTTGAATGGTGGTAAGTCTACGACAAAGTCCATAGAAAGATGAGTCCACGGCTCATCAAGTGCAGGCAACGGCTGGAGAAGGCCCCAAGGACAGCCAACTGGAGGCTTCTGCTGGGCACAGATGACACAAGAATCTACATAAGTGTGGGTGTCAGAAACCATAGTAGGCCACCAGTAGAAACGTTGTAGTAGCCCCCAGGTCCGGGCGCGCCCAGGGTGACTAGCAAGTTTGGAGTCGTGTGCCCAGCATAGGACCCTCTCTCAGAGCCGACAAGGCACAATGGTCTTCCCGGCTGGGATGGTGAAAGTGGTGGAAAGACAGATGCAAGCAGGGTTAATTATATGGCTGAGGTCCTCTTGGATGCCATCAGGATCAAAAGAGCGAGACAGGGCGTCCGCTCGGAGGTTCTTCTCTGCTGGATGGTATCGGAGCTCAAAATCAAATCGAGAGAAGAATAAAGCCCAGTGGGCCTGGCGAGCTTTAAGACACTGGGCATGCTGAAGGTGTTCAAGATATTTGTGGTCGGTATAGATGGTGAATTTGTGCTGCACGCCTTCCAACTAGGGGCGCCATTCCTTGAGGGCCAGCTTAATGGCCAGCAATTCCCGGTCTCCAATACTGTAATTCTGTTCTGTACTGGAGAACTTATGGGAAAAGAAGGAACAAGGAAGAAGAGGCCCTCGAGTGGAATGCTGACTTAACACTGCCCCAGCTCTAATAGCCGAGGCATCAACCTTGATGACGAAAGGGTGACTTGGATCCCGGTGGCGCAGACAAGGTCCAGAAAAGAAGGCATTCTTAAGATTTTGAAAGACAGCCAAGGCTTCTGGGGACCAATTTCTTGTATCACTTCCTTTTCTAGTCATGGCCGTGAGGGGTGCGGCCAACATAGAGTAATTTGCTATGAAATGACTGTAGTAGTTGATGAATCCGAGAAATCTTTGAAGTGCCTGTAGGCCTACTGGTTGGGGCCAGTCGTGGATACCCTTTAGCTTACTAGAGTCCATGGTAAAACCTCATTGGGAGATGATGTATCCCAAGAATGGCAAACTGGACTTCTTGAATAAGCATTTATCCAATTTGGCACATGGGTGATTTTCACGAAGCCGTTGAAGCACGGTACGGACATCGGCCCGATGGGAATCCAGTTTCTTTGAGACGATGAGGATGTCATCCAGATATGCAACGACCTTGGTGTATAAAAGGTTGCGAAAGATCTCGTTATTCATTCGTTGAAACACTGCAGGGGCATTGCAAAGTCTGAAAGGCATGAGAAGGTATTCATAATGCCCGTCTCTTGTGTTAAATGCTGTCTTCCAGACATCCTCTGGGTGAATACGGACTAAATTATAGGTACCCCGCATGTCCAGTTTAATACAGAGGGTAGCGCCCTGTAGGCGGTCAAACAATTCGGAGATCAAGGGTACCGATCCTTATGGGTGATAGAATTTAGACCATGGTAGTCGATACAAGGCCTTAATGACCCATCCTTCTTCTTGACGAAGAAAAAACCTGCTCCTGCAGGCGAGGTGGACAGTCAGATAAATAGCTAAATTTTCATGGATGTATTCGGTCATGGCTTGGGTTTCAGACAGAGACAAGGGATAAGTCCTACCCCTGGGAGGGGTAATACCCGGTAGCAGGTCAGTCGGACAATCAAACTTACGGAGAGGCGGAAGGATATCTGCTTTCTGCTTAGAGAAGACGTCCTCGAAGTCCCCGTAGGGAGACGGAAGACCAGAAACGGCTACTACAAGGGGGACTGCAGATGAAGCCACCACCATCTTCAAGCATTGTTGGTGACAAGTAGGATTCCATTTGGTGAGCTGCAAAGCTCCCCAGTCAAACTGGGGGGAGTGATGCTGGAGCCATGGCAACCCCAGGACTATAGGATGAATGGATTTCTCCAACACGAGCAGTTAAATCTCCTCCTCGTGGAGGGCGCCAGTGAGTAGCCGAACAGGTGCTGTAATCTGAGAAATCCGCCCAGATAGCAGTTTGCCATGGATGGAGGCGATCCACAAAGGGACTTCTAAGGCATGGGTAGGTATGCCTAAAAGGTGTACCAGGTCTTTCAAGATAAAACTTCCACCTGCTCCAGAGTCAACTAGAGCCATGATTGGGAAAGAATGGGAGTTCCAGGTTAGCATGACTGGCGAGGATAATTGAGGGGCCGGAGTAGTAGTACCTAAGTTCAGGACCCCAAACGAACTTAGCCCCGGGAGTCTCCCAGACAGATAGGACCAGTCTGGAGGCGGTGGCCAGAATCCCCGCAGTATAGGCTCAAGCTGGAGTCCCTCCTTCGGAGATGTTCCTCCGGAGTAAGGCCGACCCAGCTGCAAAGGTTCCTCTGACTTGATGGTAGACTGAACCCCACTGCTAGTGGGCTTCATAGCAGGAGGAGAGCGGGATCGCTCCACAGCAACATGTTGGGGTGTCCGAACTTCACAGTGATGATCCTGGAGACAGTGATCAATCTGGCCTGTCAAGTCGATTAAATCCTCCAGAGAGGATGGAAGTTCTCAGGCTGCGAGTTCGTCTTTCAATTGGGATGAAAGAACGTTCAAGTAAATGGCTCAGAGACAATCTTCTTGCCACACCAATTCAGTGGCTAGAGTCTGAAACTCAATGGTGTAGTCGTTGAGGGGTCTCTGACCCTGTTGTAAGTGTAAGAGATGGGTACTGGCCACAGCCTGCCAGGATCATCGAAGGTCCGGCAGAAGAAGGTCACGAAACGTGACAATTCTTGCAGGAGAGAGTCCGCGCGCTCCCATAGGGGAGAAGCCCATGCCAATGCCTTGCCTTCCAAATGAGAAAGAATAAAATTCACCTTTGTCAGATACTCACGCAAGTGCTGTGGCACTTGCGTGAGTATCAAGTCGAGCGCGGAGACCTTCATCAGAAGAGGCCAATGCCTCTAGGAACTGCTGCTGTTCTTGTATCTTCAAGGCCAGGCCAGGAATGGCCTGGAGCATGGAAAGCTCCGCTGAATCCATGGCCTTGGCAATCTGTTGCGCTGATGGTGGACCCTTGGCCCGAAATGGGGTTGGTGCTACCCGCAGGGCAAGCCCCACTGGTCTCCACCGTCGGGTGGCGGAGCAGGCTAGGAGATGGAGGCCAATTGGAGCTTCGCCAATACCAGCTCACGTTCTCCTTAGGTTGAGCCCTCGGGTGCTGGGGCCGGCTGGACTTAGGTGGGCCTCCGTGAGACAACTCCCAGTTGATGTAGACAAGGGTATGCCAGAGACCAGCAGAGGTATTGGAAGGCCGAGGACGATCTGGACGAGGCAGGGTTCCAAAGACCCAGACACCAACAGGAACAAAGGAGAACAGGGGGCGTCCAGGTAAAGATAGGCCGATGCCTGAGAGGCCAGGTCCGTAGGAGACAAGGAGAGTCCAAGGCAAGATGGAGTCAGGACAGGCGGCAGGAAGGCACAGTACTGGGAGCAGAGCTGAGGTCAGAGCCAGAAGATAGATCAGACGTAGTCCAGATGAAGTGGAGGTCAATACCAGAGAATCAGTCCAAGCGTAGTCCAGGTGATGCAGGGGTCAATACCAGAAAATCAGTTCGAGGAAACTAGGATCAGACAAGGGAACACGCAGGAACAGGAACCAGGAACGATGACAGGAACAGGAACCAGGAACAAGCAACGAGTACACGAGCAATCGTGGAGACCTGTTGCCAAGGCAGGGAACAAGTGGCTGGGCCCTGCTTTTTATACAGAGGCCCAGTGATGTCATCATCCACGGGCTACTTTCCCGCTGTGGCCACTTTACAAGAGTTCAAGTTACGCACGCATGCACCTAAACCAGAGCCCAGAGGAAGTAGGGCGGCGGTGTCACTCCGCGGCCTGTGCGGGGAGACTCACTGGGCGCCAGGAGGAATCTCGCAAGAATCAGAAGCAGAAGATTTGGCTGCAGGCACTTGGGGACGGAGGTGGCTGCCTACCGCCACGAGCAAAATTGAACCGGAGCTAGCAGCTGAGCTCCTGGGGTGAATAGGCCCGGGTGTGGGCCTAGCACGGCCAGGACGC
Organism: Rhinatrema bivittatum; assembly: GCF_901001135.1. Taxonomy (NCBI): domain Eukaryota; kingdom Metazoa; phylum Chordata; class Amphibia; order Gymnophiona; family Rhinatrematidae; genus Rhinatrema; species Rhinatrema bivittatum. The sequence continues at coordinate 358,560,885 of NC_042619.1, forward strand.
ATAACAACATCATGAGATCAGCATACAGGAAGTGTTGACTCTGAATCTGCTCATAGGACCTACTAGAGTTGCCACCTGGCTCCATGTTCTAAGGAACAGGTTAATCCAGTCCTGGTTTTGTTCTATTATATGCAGGGTCTTGTACAGTAGTTCTGATTGTCCCATTTATCTACCTAAGTAAATCAGAACTGCAAGTCCTTGCATGCAGTAGGCTACAACCAGGACTGGATTAGGCTGTTCCTTAAGACATGGAGCCAGGTGGCAACCCTAGATTTGGCCCAGATAGGCAGAAGTGGCAGAATGAGTTCCTGTTGAGCTCTCAGATCTCTTGCTGTGTCCAGGTTGTGTGCAGCCATGGTGAGGAATTCTGTGCAGCTATGCTAGCATGCAGCCAAGAGGGAACGTTGACCTAATTTGCTCTCTTCCCTTAACCAACAAAATACATTTTTATTTTATGATTATTTAGGGGGCAATGTTATAACTGCCCACATAAATGTATTGGATGTTATACATGTAAGCTAAATCAAATTAGATCAGACTGATGCCATGTAGAAGGACTCTGATTTGATCCTCAGGAATGATCTTCTGCTCCTTTGTTCAGCAAGGACTGGGGATGCTGTGGTGGCAGCTTTCACAACTCCTGGGTTGGGGATGGGGGGAGGGGAAGAGTCATGGTCATTGCTTAAGGGTGACAGCTAATGAATTTATTCAGGGCCCAGGATTCCAAAAGGAACCCTGGTGAAGGTCTTCAGCTCAGGAGTTTCACTGCAATGTCTGGACTAAATGTAAGTTGAGAGGGATCTAAAATGGGAGAAAAATTCCCTGAGTAGTTGCAAATGAAGGCTCATGTTGTCAGGAGCCCAGCCTTGATCATACTGAGAGTACAAAGGAGCAGGAGGAAACTACCAGGTCAAAAAAAAAAGTATACTAGTTTTCAAAGTGAACTTGTGTGCAAGTTTGCATTGAAAATTATGCAAAAATTCACCACACAAATTTATACCTGCTGTTTGCAGTGTGTAACGTGTGCATGTGTATTTGCATGCATACTTTTTACAGTCAAAAGTGTGTGTGCAAATCCAAATTTGACTGCAAGTCTGTGCCCTGGAATGTCTCTTTTTGGTGCATGTGGAAGTATGCAAGACATGGGGCTTTGCACATACTTTTATATACACAAACGTCCAGCAATTTAACAAAACGCTATCCCCAAAAAGTGTAGCAATTTAACAAAAAACTATCCCCAAAAAGTGTAGCTCTTTTAAGTGTTCATTTTGCTCAGCTGATGGTAAATGTGTATAACTGACATGCCTCTCTGAGCACCCTGGTGCTTCCCATTACAAATCAGCTTTGTGGGGCATTGAGATGGATAACTGAGAGATACAAGAATCATTAACAGGTTTCATCCGCACCCCCTTCCCCCCCTCACATCGCTCTCCCTTTTCTTCCTCTCGCTTCATTGCTATTAACCTCCCCATATAATACACGGACATCTTGTTTGGTAATAAAAAGGCCGCAGTTTATTGTAAGACCCGAGCCCTCAAACTTTTAACACAATACAACAATTCCCCCCATTCTTCTGGTCACCTATTGGTGCCCCCCCACCTCTTCCAGTGGTAGCGCTCCTGGTGCCATGACCTCTGAGCATCGGCCCCCCTCTTGCTCATTGTCCATCTTGTGCAACAGCCCCCCCGCGTTGCACGAGATTCCCCTTCTTTTCCAATTTTACCAGTACAATCCAATGCAATAACATTTCTGGGCTCGGGTTTTCCGCCATAGAACAATCGACAACACCTTTGTCATTGTTCCCCCCCACTGCGGCCCTTAACTTCCATAATTACTCGTTCCAAACCTTCCTGAAGTGTGTTATTGAACAAGTCAATACCCACATCAGATAAATGTATTCTATCAGCTCTGAAGTATCCTGGAATGACCTCCCCAGCCCACTCATGTTGCACCCAAAACCCTCCTACTTTCACTAACCACTTTCCTATTTGCCTGTTTAACTTTTTCACCCCTTTATACCATAACGGACATCCCAGGAATTTTAACCTTATTATGATATCAGACCACCCCAACCGAGTGACTGGCATCACATTCAACAGTTGGCTAAAATCTTTCTTGATTTTCACCAACAACTCCTTACAAGAGCCATCTCCCACATCATTCCCTCCCAAGTGAATCAGCAAAATCGCCGGAAGATCGTATGCCAAAACGCAGGTTTGCAAGAAAGGTAACAGTCCATCCCATTTCATTCCTCGATGACTCAGCCATCTGATTGTCCAATTATGTTTTTCCAGTTCCAGATTCACTCCATACGGCCTTCTCTCTGCTTGAATCACCGCCCAGTGTATGAAAGAATGGCCCACCACCCAGACACATTCTTGTTCCCCTTGCAACTTTCAGCTTTCTGTAAAGAACAAACAACAATTAATAACTGTGCCCCCCAACTCGAACTCCCCGAAACTGGAACCGCTAAAGCTCTCTTCTCATCCCTCTTGCACTGTTTTTTTTTTTTTTTTTAATTTTATCGCCTCACATAAGACAGGAATGCCTTGGACTTCCATCTTCCTATATTTTGTATCACTCCACTCGACAGACCGCTCTCTGCTGCCGAAGTCGCAGCCCCGATCCGAAAAGAATGTGAGGTAAAACGATATGTATCCCAACCCAATAATCGCACTACTTTTTTCAAAACCTGCACAAACTGAAACACCGTCAAAGGCGACCCATCATTATGCAACAAAAATAAACCGCCTAACTTAGGTCTGCAGTCCACGAAACGTCGCACGTTCAGAACAGGACACACCTCTGGGTCCACGGCCGGCACTAATGTGACAAATTGTCCCTTTCCATACTGATCTGTCTTGGAACGATGTATACAAATTGTCACCACATTGCTGCGAACCCATACGTTTTTTGCTTTTAAACCTGAACTTTCCGCATTTATTCTAGAAGAAGCAACAAGCTCTCTCACCCTCATAGCCCCGAAAAATGCCAACACAAATGCAGTTTGAAACAAAACCGCTTCATAATCAGACCAGCATACCTCATGCAAACAACTTACTAACGTCCGCAAGTCATCGTACCGTATTGGTAACCTCTTATCCTGTAAGAAACCATTATCCCTTCTCCATCCTGCTAGAATTCGTTTAACCAAAAAACTAGACACCGAAGACCCCCATCCCTTCAGTTTCTGGAAGAAGGAAAACCCCGCTAGATAAGAACGCACCGCAGTTAACAAATATCCCATACCCTTTGCCCACAAAATGAAGCGCACCATACTGTCAACTTTGGTATCACCCTCCGTCCAACCTTCTCCCTCCAAATACTGAAGTACTATTTTATAACCTCTAATGTAAGAGTTCCATGTGGATGGAGCCAATGACTTCTTAATCAGCGACCACGCTGCCACAGATGCTTCGGAAACCGCTCTCCTTCCATATTCGCTTCCGGTGCCAAATCTCGAAATTCCCGCCACTTGAAACGAGAAAGTGCATCGGCTATTACATTCAATTCCCCCGGCACATGTCTCGCTCTAATGGTTACGTTTAACTCCAAACACCTAAAAACCAATTCCCTCAACAACTCAGACACTCGTGCACATTTAGCGGATAACCTGTTAATAACCGGCACTACCCCCAAATTATCGCACCAAAACAAAACGTTCTTATTCTCTAACTGCCTCCCCCGTAAACACAACGCCACCACTATCGGGAATAGTTCCAAAAAATTGATATTCTTAGTTAAACCTTTCGATTCCCACTCCGCCGGCCACTGTTCGGCACACCACCTTCCTTGAAAATACGCTCCAAAACCAAGCCCCCCAGCCGCATCTGTGTATAATTCCAACTCTCTATTTGATACCTCCGCGGTTTGCATGACACACACTCCCTTAAAAGACTCCAAAAATGCCTCCCACACTCCCAGCTCTTCTTTTACTCGACTAGTCACTCGAATGAAATGATGTCCGGCTCGCAGTCCCACTGTCGTACTGGACAACCTTCGAATGAACGCCCTTTCCATTGGGATCACCCTACAAGCGAAGTTCAGAACCCCTATGAGGGACTGCATCTGCCTCAATGTCACTTTCGCGGCTCTTCTCACTGCCCTCACCAATTCTTTCAAACGACAGACCTTTTCTTCTGGTAGCCGCGCCTCCAATGTCACCGAATCAAGTTCTATACCCAAAAATACTAAACGGGATGCCGGGCCCTCTGTCTTCTGACGCGCTACTGGTACTCCCAGTTCTTCCGCAACCTGCAAAAATCCTTCTAATTGTCTTTGACAGACATCAGACCTAGCCGGCCCTACAAACAAAAAATCGTCCAGATAATGTAAAACCCCCCTACCTCCCGTCCTTTGCTCTACAACCCAATGTAAAAATGTGCTAAACGCCTCAAAAAAGGCGCACGATACCGCACAGCCCATTGGCAAACACTTGTCGAAATAAAACCTTCCCTCAAAAGAAAAACCTAACAACGGGAAACAATTCAGATGAATAGGCAATAACCTAAAAGCCGATTCAATATCCGCTTTCGCTAACAATGCTCCCCGCCCTGCTAACTGCACTAAACTAACTGCTTCATCAAACGAAGCATAACGAACCGAACAGAATTGTCGGGGAATGTAGTCGTTCACTGACCTACCTCTCGGGTGCGACAGGTTAAGAATGAAACGGAACTTACCCGCCTCCTTCTTAGGAATAACTGCAACTGGGGACAAATGCATGTGTCTAAAAGGCTGAAACCCAAATGGCCCTGCCACCCTTCCTAAGCTAACTTCCACCCCAATTTTTTCCCTTGCGATATCTGCATAATCCCTGGCTGAATGTGCATTCCGCCCTTTCACGCTGCTCTGTGGGCCTTCATAAGGGATAACAAAACCCTCCTTAAACCCCTCAAATAAAAATTTGGCTATTTCTCTCTTAGGATAACGTTCTAACCAATAACTCATTGCCCCAAGAGACACAGGCGACACCGCCAACCTAAACAATTCACTACAACTTTCCCCCTCTACCTTGCTGTCCACTAACGCCTTACCCGCATTTGCTGGCTGCATGCGCTCCTCCACATATGGCACAGACATGTCTGAATTTGCAGTCGGGAAACAGACAGACCGCTTTATTAAATCTCCAACAGGTATCATTGCCTCCCACTTTACCCTTTCCACCCTGCATGCCCTTAACTTGTCCTCCCATCCGAAAGGAATACCCCGTCCCCCCACTGCTACCCTGCCCCCCACCAACTCCTGAACCGCTATTCCCCCATCACCCCACTGAATCCTTTATACGTCATTTGTGTTAGCCACAAATTGATGTCCTGCCCTCCCCAAGACATTGCTTTATTCCCCGCCATCTTATCTCGGAATTTCTCATCATAGTTGAGCCAAGCCCAACCTTCATAATCCCGAAACACGTCCAGTATGCTGTCAGCATAGGACAACAAAGCCCCATATTGGGAGGAATCGTAGTGTCCCACCACACTAGCTAACCTTAAAAATCCCCTCACCCACATATCTTCCTTGGCACTCTCTCCCATAACTCCGCTAATGTTGCACTAGCTGCATGTCCCACCCCATGTAATGGGCCCGCTTCTAATGCTGATTTATATCTCGGGCCAGACTCCGATGAATCCTCCGAGGAATCCAAAGTGCTAGACGAAGAACTGGAAGATGTATCCCTCTTTCTCTTCCCTGCCCTCCGTTTCCCACTCTGCCTCTCACCCACTTTCTCACCTGGACCTATCGACACCTTGATCCCTTGATCCACTGCGACCTTCCGTCCACCTTCCTCCCTTCTTCCGCACTCCTGCTGAGTTAACTCGCTCCGTAAATCTCTCTCTCTCCAAGCGTCGTGCGCTGAAGTGCCCGGGCAATCGTCCTCGTCCTCATCTGCAAGAAAAGAAACCTCCCTGCCTCTGCTATTGCCCAAAATCCCTCCCCCACTCTCTATATACTTGCCGCCTGTACGCAAACCCTCGCTAACATTAACCCTCATGCTCCCACCACCTTGATAATATGAATCTGACACCTGCCTAGGGCTATGACATGCCCACACAGTCCCTGTAACGCTACCCTGCCGGATAGGCCATCCTCCAAAACCATGCCCTTCCCCCCGAACATTTCCCACGCTTACAATGCCCTCCTGCTGCCTCTGTAACTCTGTATACCCTCCTGTTTCTCCACTCATAATGACTTCCCCCGCTCCCTGCCCCATAGGGGCTCCGCTTAAGGTAAAATTGGCCGGCCTAGCACGCCGAGCCCTGGCTCCCCTGGGGCCCCTATGTACCGACGACTCGAAAGTACCCCTGCCCGCCTTCCCACCCGGCGAAAAAATGCTGGATTTCTTAAATATCGCACATGTGCCAGGTACTGAAAACGCCGCTGGCTTGGCCCTGCCGCGCGCAGGCGCCCGGGAACGACGGGTCACGCTCGAGCTGGGGATGCTTACCGTCTGGCTGTACCCCCTGCGATCCGGCGCGGCAATATTCGCCGAGGGCCCCCTGGTGTTTTTAATGTTGTACCTGGCACGACCGGGAGCAGGAGCCGCGCGCGTGACCACGGGAGCCAGGGAGGGGCGGCGCCGGGGAAGGAGGAGGGGCCACGCCCTCCTCAAGGAAACTGAAATCCATCCGGACGCGTTGAGGGAGACCTCCGCTATGTCTCCCGGCTGCTCACCGGAGCTATCAGAATGGGAGGTGGGGGGCGGGGCCCCCACGTCGGCCGACTCGGGGCCGCTCTCTCCCGATTCCGCCTGCATGAAGTCCGAGGGCGACGGACCGCGAGCCTGTATCACGTCGGCGAGGGGAGGGGGAACCCGGCGCAGGGGGGCCAGGTGGTCGGACACCAACGCCACGGCGCGCTGCGGCAGGTGAGACGAGGCGGAGGCAACAGGGGGGGGGGGAACGGCGAGGAGAGGGCGGCTCTGCCTTGGAAAGGCCCGCCGCGGGGCGGGGGCGTTCCTTAACTTTTTTAGGCATACCGCCGGAAACGGCGGACTGGGCGCAGAATTAAATTATACACGATACTCCTACAATTATAGAATTATCTATATTAGCGTAAACTTTTATTATTTTTATCATCATTTTTTTTTTTTTTTTTGTTATATATGACTATGAGCAGCCTCCGGTCCCTGCCAGGTCTAAAATATATCGCCAGACAATCCGCCCACCACAATTTCACTAAAGCAATTAGCTACTTCCTTGCCCTATTCCCTTACCGGGGTCCCCTGGAAATCGTCCTTTGTGCCTCAGCCGTTCCTCACCTACTGCCCGCCAACAGTCACCCAGCAATACCTTATGTTACACTCACCCAATCCCCATGCTCATTTTGAATCTCCTCTATCCTATTGGCTGACCTATCGTTCACCTCTCGGTCCCTCTTTCCTCCCCCCCCCCCCCCACAGCCAAACTTCCCATTCTCTTGACTCCAGTTATCATCGCAGCGCAAGACAAGCTCGCGCTGCTTCCCCTTGTATTGTGGACTGGGAGCACAAAGCCTCACAGAAATACTGCCAGTGGAAAGCAAGTGATTAACTCTTCTTCAGAGTTCTATTTCAGGTAAGTTGAAGGAAATTTTAGTAGGTAGTCTAGATTTCTTATTGCCAAAATATTATACATCAAAAAAGTCCTGAGTAGAGATAAACTCGTGTTTTATATATGGTTGACTCCTTTACTTGAAAATCTTTCTTTTTCCAAAGGGAGGTTCTTTCAAAGGAAAGTAGAACTGATTATTTTATCTATGAGAAAACCTTCTTGGAGGCTGGGCATGTTCACTATAACAGGAGTCAACATTTCAGCACAGCACATAATTATCTGATAATTTTCTACAGGCCAGATCTCTATCAAGGCTATTAGAACTGGCTCCATTTATTTTTCTGGACAAATTGATCCATGCCTGACCTTGCTCCATTGTGGGGGAGTAATTTTGTAACAGCCCGCAGAAGATTGTGGACATCACAAAAAGAGAGACAGTGAGTAACCCTAACAGGACTGAAGATGGCAAATCTTTCTCTTATAGCTATAAGGCTTCCACTCAGCATACCTGCAAAGATAGATCAATACAAAATGGATACCAATCCTATTTTTATTTTTAGTAACAAATTGGATTTGCCAGCTCTCTTCCCTTTTTATTGTGACTACAATTCTGAAAAGAGAGGTGTTTTGCACAGCAGGCCTGGAACTGAGAATTGTGATTGCCTTTACCCATTAGAAAAGCCCGTTTTCTCTGTCTTTTCTTGTTAGTCTTTATAGGGCACTGAAGAGAGTACTTAGAGGACAAAGTATTTGGAAATTGTAAGAGAAGGAGAGAGATGGAATCTCATACTGTGATCTCCACATCTATTGGATGCCGTATAGAAATTAATTTAGAAAAAGCATTGCATGATGAACAGCAACACTACCTCCAAAAGCGTACAGAATTAGGGTTTATAATTCTTGGTGAGCAGTGACTTGGATTAGCACAACCATTTTTGGAACTATGAAACAAACTATACATTTATTGAAATTTGGGAGAACAGAGAGGCTATTGAAGAAGGAAACTGCAAATTATCATAAAAAATGAATTTAAAGTGGTGAAGCTGTGGGAGGGTGGATAATCAGATTTTATTAAAAAAGTGACATCCAAGCCATAAATATGGTGGCCGCTACTATGAACATTGAGGTTGACCTGAGCTGACCCTACCTGGATTCTCCTTCTCTGCTGAATGCCATTCTGTTTCTGTCTGCAGGGTAGCTTTTTATAAGTTAATTTATGTAAATGTAGAGGAGGCAGGCCCTTCTTTCTATTTTTTTCTGCTTTTGATCAGTTGACCATCCTAAAAAGCTGGTGATGCATGAACTTACTATGCCTTTCCTGACCTCCTTTTAAATAACAATCACAAACTTGGGGGGGGGGGGGGGGGGGGGGGGGGGGGAGTTTTCGAAAGGATTTATGTGCTTAACACTGGGTTTTATGCACGTAAATGGAATTTTGAAAATTGCTACTATGTATGCTAATTTTATGCACAGACATCCTTTTGAAAATTAATCCCAATATGATTCTACCTCCTAAGCCACTGCACTATTAGTGCTTCCCGAGCAACAGGCTTTTTATCTGAAAATTTAAAGTGCAGGGAAGTGAGTAAGTAGTCATCTCCTCCTTTGTTAGGGCAGTAGATAGGGAGTATGGGGAGGCTGCCACCACCTCTATGCCCAGACTGTGAAATGCACAGTTTGTTACTGTATTAAAGACATAGCTCTAATTATCATTTTGAGTACCTTGTGTACATTTAACTGTCGTCAACATTTCTAATCTGTAAGTTCACTAAATGATACCAAAAGTATCTTCATTATTTTTACATTCAGCTATCTCTGCTCTCGTATTTCTGTAGTGACAATAATAAAAGTTACGTCCAGGATAGTGCCTAACTAGTTGTACATATTTTGCTGCCTTCACTGAATCTTTGTCTTTTCCCCTTGGATTTAGTAATCAAAAAAGAGAGACAGTTGGTAACCCTAATAGGACTGAAGATGGTAAAACTCTCCCTTATAGCCATAAGGTTTCCACTCAGCATACCTGCAAAAATAGATCAAAACAAAATAGAAACCAATCCTATTCTTATTTTTAGTAACAAATTGGATTTGCCAGCTCTCTTCCCTTTTTATTGTGAGGTGACTGCATTCTGATAGCAGACTTCAGTATAATATTTGTAGACAGCACTATGATAAGCACCCATGTTACATATTAACATATCACTTGCAAAACAGATCAACAGGGAAATTTTTGTCTGTGACAGACTTAGTAATACAATAAGTTTAAGCCATGGAACGTGGCATGCCCAGTTCTGGTGCAGTGTGCACATTCTAATGAACTTTCCATAAACATCCATGAGTATACTATGATAGGTTTCCAAGAAGATTCATAGGTATAGATAATTTCCAGAAACTCTCTTTGGGGATCAGAGATCTCATTTAATTTTTGTACAAATCCATTTTAAAGTAGTTTTAGATGCAATTTTTATTTGTTGGAAAGCACTAATTTTGCTGACTAGAATTGAGCATTCATTGTGAGATGGGGGTAATTTTCAAAAGGAGTTACATGGGTAAATCCTATGGACAATTCAATGGTATATATTGTTGCAATTTTCCAAAGCCCATTTTCTCAAGTAAAGTGTATTTACTCGAGTAAAACCCATTGTCCTTTCTCATGCTCTATTAAGAACATAAGAAATTGCCATACTGGGTCAGACCAAGAGTCCATCAAGCCCAGCATCCTGTATCCAACAGACGCCAAACCAGGCCACAAGAACCTGGCAATTACCCAAACACTAAGAAGATCCCATGCTACTGATGCAATTAATAGCAGTGGCTATTCCCTAAGTAAACTTGATTAATAGCCGTTAATGTACTTCTCCTCCAAGAAATTATCCAAACCTTTTTTGAACCCAGCTGCACTAACTGCACTAAACACATCCTCTGGCAACAAATTCCAGAGCTTTATTGTGCATTGAGTGAAAAATAATTTTCTCCGATTAGTCTTAACTTCATGGAATACTCCCTAGTCCTTCTATTATTCGAAAGTGTAAATAACCGATTCACAACTACCTGTTCCAGACTTCTCATGATCTTAAAGACCTCTATCATATCCCCCCTCAGCCGTCTCTTCTCCAAGCTGAACAGCCCTAACCTCTTCAGCCTTTCCTCATAGGGGAGTTGTTCCATCCCATTTATCAATTTGGTTGCCCTTCTCTGTACCTTCTCCATTGCAGCTATATCTTTTTTGAGATGTGGCGACCAGAATTGTACACAGTATTCAAGGTGCGGTCTCACCATGGAGCGATATAGAGGCATTATGACATTTTGCGTTTTATTAACCATTCCCTTCCTAATAATTCCTAACATTCTGTTTGCTTTTTTGACTGCTGCAGCACACTGAGCCGACGATTTTAAAGTATTATCCCCTATGATGCCTAGATCTTTTTCCTGGGTGGTAGTTCCTAATATGGAGCCTAACATCGTGTAACTACAGCAATGGTTATTTTTCCCTATATGCAACACCTTGCACTTGTCCACATTAAATTTCATCTGCCATTTGGATGCCGAATCTTCCAGTCTTGCAAGGTTCTCCTGTAGTGTATCACAATCCGCTTGTGATTTAACTACTCTGAATAATTTTGTATCATCCGCAAATTTGATAACCTCACTTGTATTCCTTTCCAGATCATTTATATATATATATACTAGCCGTTAAGCCCGTTAAAACGGGCGAGAATACATCGGTCAGACCGGCACGGTTAGAGCCGCTCTGTTCTCCACAACTTCCCTTTTCCTTCCATCCTCTCTCACCTCATCTACAACACCTTCCCTCTCCCAGCCCTCCTCCACTCTTTTTTTCTCTTCTCCATAACTTCTTACCCTTCCCACTTGTTCAGTCATATCCTCTTCCTTTTTCCCTTCCCCCTCACCTTCCCTTTCCTTCCCCTTCTCCCCTCTCCCTCAGCCCCCCTCCACTCCCTCTTTTTCTCTACTCCACTTTACCCTTCCCACTTACATCCTCTTCCATCCTTCTCATCTTCCCTTTCCTTCCCCTCCCACCTCCTCAACCCCTTCCCTCTCCCTCAGCCCTCCTCCACTCCCTTTTTCTGTATTCCACAACTTTACCCTTCCCACTTATATCCTCTTCCTTCCCCTCCCACCCCGTCCCTCTCCCCCAGCCCTCCTCCACTCTTTCTTCTTCTCTCTGGCCAGCCTGACACTTAGATACTGCCGCCGCTGCTCCATGGGATGTCTCTGGGGGTCTCTCTCTCACGTGCGCCTCTCCACTGGGCTCGTTGCTGGCCCACCCGACACTCGGAGATGAGGCGCGCGCGCGAGAGAGAGACTCCCGATGTCCTCCCATGTCTGTGTCGCCGCCGCTGCTTCTCCCCGCGCGAGAGAAAGAGACCTCCCGGAGACCTCCTGTGCTACCGCTGCTGCTCCTCCTCACCGTTTCCAAGTCCACTGGGCTCCCCTCTGACCGATGTGCTCTCGCACATGCGCAGTAGAGCTGCTCTCTACTGCGCATTTGCGGCACGTTGGTCCAAGCCCATTTATATGGTAGATTGAACAGCACTGGTCCAAGTACAGATCTCTGAGGCACTCCACTGTTTACCCTTTTCCACTGAGAAAATTGACCATTTAATCCTACTCTCTGTTTCCTGTCTTTTAACCAGTTTGTAATCCACGAAAGGACATCGCCTCCTATCCCATGACTGTTTAGTTTTCTTAGAAGCCTCTCATGAGGGACTTTGTCAAACGCCTTCTGAAAATCCAAATACACTACATCTACCGGTTCACCTTTAGCCACATGTTTATTAACTCTTTCAAAAAAAATGATGCAGATTTGTTAGGCAAGACTTCTCTTGGGTAGATCCATGTTGACTGTGTTCCATTAAACCATGTCTTTCTATATGCTCTACAATTTTGATCTGAACAGATCCCATATAATATAGTTAGACACTATGGTCCTGATGTTAAAAAGCATTTACTTGAGTAAAATTGGGTTTACTGAGTAAATGCACTTTACTTAAGTAGATGGACTTTTGAAAATTGCTACAATATATGGCATTGAATTCTCCATAGGACTTACTCGCGTAAGTGCACTTTACTCGAGTAAATGGCTTCTGAAAATTGCTACAATGGTAGTTACATTTATGCAAGTTCACATTGAAATGTATCCAAAATAAGTTGAACAAATTCAGCTCCACAAAGTTATTACACATGCACTTTGCAATGTGTAACTTGTGCTTGTTAATTTATGTGCATAATTTTTAAAATTTAAAGTATGCGTGTGTAGCCCCAACTTGGGTGAACTTCAAACAATTACAGGGCTCATATGCAATACCAGGCCCAAGTCTCTTTCAATACCTTTCAAAACCTTTTTGCCATGACTAGTGGATTCTCTGCAAAGGGGAAATATCATCTCCCTGGGCGTTTAAGTGTAGTCTCTTCTGAGAGCCAGAAAAGGAAGTGGATACTGTGGTGGTGTTCCAACATATACTTTATTGAATAAATTATTCAAACAAGTGTCTCTGATAATATCCATAAAGGAATTGCAGGTGGTGAATCTGTGCTCCCTTAATCTTTCTCAAGATCCCTTTTTCTTCCCATATGGAATGTGAAGCTGCCTTGGGAAAACTGAAAATCAGCATCCTCCTATCCCAGTTTGGATCCCCTCTACAATACTTGGAATCTTCTACGTGATCTTGAAATCTCCAATTTTCTCCTCTCCATTGTATCCTTTGGGTACCTCCTTAGCTGTTTGCTGTTTATGAGCACCAGTGTGGTGGCTCAGTTCTTCCTCTTTCCTCCTGGTAGTGGTACCAGCTGGTTATCTATCTAGTTCTATCAACCAATTGCTGGATTAGCACATAAATCCCTCAGACTAAGGGGCAGTTGGATTACTTGAAACAGAAAATCCCTGAAATCTTCATCCCTCTCTAATGGGTAGGAATGAATGGTAAAAAATTCTTCCCAACAAAAACCGCATAGAGTAAACAATTCATATAGAGAGAGAAGCTATCAAACACTGGATGACAGCTGAAATAAATTTGACTAAAACTCCTCAGCCAAGACTATGAGGCTGTAATATACAATCTCAAGGGATCTAAAATAAACACCCACTTTCTGAAATACAAACTAGCTGTCACTTGAATTTTTAGATTTAATCACTCTCCAGATCTGAGCTCATGGTGAGTTGCAACAAGGTACAATAGGTAGTTCCCTGCCCCAGAGGGTTTATAATTTAAGGGGTCTATTTATGAAACTCTAGTATTACCAGAGGGGAAAATACCATGAGGTGCCCTAAGCTGAAGTACCAAGTACCCCAGTTTAGTCAACTCCATGATATTTTCCCCAAAAGCAAAACACCATGAGGAAAACTACCATGGCTTAGGAGCTCCAAAGGTCTGTGTGCAATGGTGGACCAATAGCCCAAGGCTATCATCATTTAAATGACCTTAGAGGCCTGAAGAATCCTCCCTCAAGTCTTCCAAAATACGCAGGGGTCTTGAGATAACTTCCCCCCGCCCATTGAGGGTCCTCTTTCTCTGAAATCCTCTATTCCTTTTGGAAGCCCCCAAACCACTTCCCCTGCCCATCAAGGCATCCAAAGAATGAAAAAAGTATTAATAGTTTTGTGTCCCCAGTGCAAGCCCCATCCCTTCTGTCCCAAAACTTTCCCCTTTTGAGAGCCTCCCAGACCTTTTCAACCAGTCCCCAGCTGGTGCCATTTTCAAAATGGCGATGCCAGGTCTGAAGCCTTAGGGAATGCTCCAAGCTGTACTAGACCACCAGGGCTATCTAGGTAAAGGCTGAGTAGATTGAGGATGTGGGCTGAGGTGGTGGGAGAAGGTCTGGAGGCATCTTCAAAAGGGGGAGGGGTTTGGATCAGAGGACCCAAAATTAATATTTTTTTTTATACTTTGACCACATCAATGGGTGGCTGGAGTGATGTAGAACAAGGGGTCTCCCAATATCCCCAAAATTTTTAAAAAATTGGGTGACTCCCCCTCTCTTTAAGACATTTCTGGGAGCATCAGGATGAGAGTTCCCTATGCTCCCAGGGAAAGTTAGCTACACTTCTTAAGGTTAGCAAAAGTTCTGTCAAATAAAGTGGCTTGCTGACTTTTTGAGACAAGCTGGGTTATTTGATTAGCATGGGATCTACTAATAATGAGATGATTTGCATGTAAATCAGATCATTTAAATTTCCACTTTGTGCCAGAGTTTTTAGAGTGAAATTCTCTCTCACTGGCTTACTCTATATGGACCTGAACATGTCCAGTTTTGAAAATGCAAAAGTAAGCATGTTGTTGCATTCTCTGCCCTTGCCCCACCCTCGGCAATGCCGCTATTCAGTTTTGCGCAGATCTTAAAACATATGCGCGGGCATAGATTTGTTCGCGCAACCTGGCGCGAACAAATCTACGCCCGATTTTATAACATGCGCGCGCTGCTGTGCGCATGTTATAAAATCCGGGGTTGGCGCACGCAAGGGGGTGCACACGTGCACCTTGTGCGCGCCGAGCCCAAGGGGAGCCCCGATGGTTTTCCCTGTTCCTTTCAAGGCCGCTCCGAAATCGGAGCGGCCTTGAAGGGAACCTTTTTTTATGGCCCCCCCCAGCTTCCCCTCCCTTCCTCTCTATAACCCACCCCCCATCCCTAACTAAATCCCCCCCCTACCTTTGTCGAAAATGTACGTGTAACTTGCGTGCGCCAGCTGCTGGCATGCCATTCCCCGGCCCTGCTTCGGAGGCCTTGGCCATGCCCCCGGAACACCCCTGGCCGGCACTATGCCCATGGCCCCGCCCCCAGAACACCCCCGAATGCCACGCCGCCCCCAACACCCCCCCCCCCCAAGTAAAGCCCCGGGACTAATGCTCGTCCCGGGGCTTTGCGCGCGCCGGCGGCCTATGCAACATAGGCGCGCCAGCGCGCAAGGCTTTTAAAATTTACCCCTTTGAGTAAAAAATACTTGCACTGCATTACAAAGTGTTAACCTCATGCAAGTTGTGTGATTTTCTAAAAACCGTTTGAAATGTGTTCTGTTTGACTGCGAAACCCCAAGTTATAGCAAGAGAAAAAATATTTTAATTAAAAAACAAAAAAACAATTTAGCTTGGAGAAAAAAGCTTTAGAAAATACTTGAATTATAATGTGTTCAAAAGTGGAAAACAAGGGAAATTATTAGTTAGTAGAAACCTAGGGAGAGATCTTTATAAAGTGTTTTTATTTCAAAATAAGTACTGCTTCTTGAGGGATATTGGTTTAAAGGGCATAAATGGCAATCATAACTAGAATACACGTATCTTGAACTACGTTTTATGCATGGATATGCATTTGGACTAATGCTAGTGGAGAAACTTGATAACATGATCACATCTGAGGCGTTTGACAAAGTTCCTCATGAGAGGCTTCTAGGAAAAGTAAAACGTCATGAGATAGGTGGCGATGTCCTTTCTTGGATTACAAACTGGCTAAAAGACCGGAAACAGAGTAGGATTAAATGGACAATTTTCTCAGTGGAAGGGAGTGGGCAGTTGAGTGCTTCAGGGATCTGAATTGGGACCCTTACTTTTCAATATATTTATAAATGATCTGGAAAGAAATACGACGAGTGAGATAATCAAATTTACAGATATTACAAAATTGTTCAGAGTAGTTAAATCACAAGCAGATTGTGATAAATTGCAGGAAGACCTTGTGAGACTGGAAAATTGGGCATCGAAATGGCAGATGAAATTTAATGTGGAGAAGTGCAAGGTGATGCATATAGGGAATAATAACCCATGCTATAGTTACACAATGTTGGGTTCCATATTAGGTGCTACAACCCAAGAAAGAGATCTAGGCATCATAGTGGATAACACATTGAAATCGTCGGTTCAGTGTGCTGCAGCAGTCAAAAAAGCAAACAGAATGTTGGGAATTATTAGGAAGGGAATGGTGAATAAAATGGACAGTATCATAATGTTTCTGTATCGCTCCATGGTGAGACCGCACCTTGAATACTGTGTACAATTCTGGTCGCCGCATCTCAAAAAAGATATAATTGCGATGGAGAAGGTACAGAGAAGGGCTACCAAAATGATAAGGGGAATGGAACAGCTCCCCTATGAGGAAAGACTAAAGAGGTTAGGACTTTTCAGCTTGGAGAAGAGACGACTGAGGGGGGATATGATAGAGGTGTTTAAAATCATGAGAGGTCTAGAACAGGTAGATGTGAATCGGTTATTTACTCTTTCGGATAATAGAAAGACTAGGGGGAACTCCATGAAGTTAGCATGTGGCACATTTAAAACTAATCGGAGAAAGTTCTTTTTCACTCAACACACAATTAAATTCTGGAATTTGTTGCCAGAGGATGTGGTTAGTGCAGTTAGTGTAGCTGTGTTTAAAAAAGGATTGGATAAGTTCTTGGAGGAAATATATATATATATATATATATATATATAGAGAGAGAGAGAGAGAGAGAGTGAGAAAGAGAGAAGTGACGGCAGAAGAAGACCAAATGGCCCATCCAGTCTGCCCAGCAAGCTTTCACACCTATTTGCTTAATTGATTTGGGGTAGTAGCCTCCGTAACAAGCAAGCTACACCCATGCTTATTTGTTTACCCAGACTATGTACTTCATTCCTTGTTGGTTGATGCTGATATAAATCATCTTTTCTTCATTCTCTCTGCCGTTGAAGCAGAGAGCTATGCTGGATGTGCATTGAAAGTGAAGTATCAGGTTTATTTGATTTGGGGTAGTAACCGCCGTAACATGCCAGCTACTCCCATGCTTATTTGTTTACCCAGACTATGTAATTCATTCCTTGTTGGTTGATGCTGAATATAAATCATCTTTTCTTCATTTTCCCTGCCGTTGAAGGAGAGAGCTTGCTTGTTACGGTGGCTACTACCCCAAATCAATTAAGCATGATACTTGACTTGGAATAAGTATCCAGCGCAGCTCACTGCTTCAGCAACAGAGGGAATTAAGTAAAGAGGATTTTTATTCAGGCAACCAACAATGGCTGAATTGCACATGCAGGGTAAAGAAATGGGAGTTGCTTGCTTATTACGGTGGTTACTACCATTACCTGCTATTACGGTTACTACCATTCCTACCATTACCTGCTATTACGGCGGTTACTAACATTACCTGCTATTATGGCGGTTACTACCATTACCTGCTATTAAGTTGACTTAGAAAATAGCCACTGCTATTACTAGCAACGGTAACATGGAATAGACTTAGTTTTTGGGTACTTGCCAGGTTCTTATGGCCTGGATTGGCCACTGTTGGAAACAGGATGCTGGGCTTGATGGACCCTTGGTCTGACCCAGTATGGCATATTCTTATGTTATTAACTTAATTATAAAAGTATCAAATAATCTTCACATATACTGTATGTTGGCAGCAGGACTTATCTGTTTGTTTTATTGATCAGTGATATAAGTGAAGTGAACCTTGTGTAGATGACTTGGTTCCTGATAAGTTTTAATTGATTATTTGTCTTTGAAAATAAATGAAACAAGATGAAAAATGCAGAACATTGTATGTAACACCTGGAAAATTGTATTGAATTAATTGACTTTGATACTGAGCTTTATTCATTAATTAGCTGGTGTAAAATGTTATAATGCATGCTGTTTGATGGCTTCCTGTGCTGAGGCTGAAGTGATTGCAGCCTGGGGAGAACGGTGGCCACCTCCTGCAGGGAAGTAAAGATACGGTAGTCTTTTAGAGACCGTTATTTTTCCTTTTCATTTAGTTATACATTTTTTTTTTACACGTGTGAATAGAGTTCACATTCACAGTGAAGAAGAGTATGCTAAATCTCTTTGATATTTGTGGAAGGATCAGATAAAGGGAGCACCCACACCGAGGGGAAGAGATGAGGAAGGCTCCCAGTCCTCTTAAGAGACAAAGAATAAAACCTGCCAGTACCCAAGAGGATCTAACATCCTAGATGGGGCAACAATAAGAAGAAAAGTTAGAAATTGTTAAAAAATTCATAATTTCTGGATACCTGAGGTAGTGGTCTTGGATCCACATATTGAGGACTTTGATTAAGAAAGAGATATTATCTATGGTTTTTAAATTATGTTTGGTTTTTCTATTATTTTTGTTATCTCTGATTTCAAATCAAGATTTTTTTTCTTGAAGTATATTTGTTACATTTATAAATAATAATAATAAAAAAATTCATAATTTTCTTAATATTTTAAAAAAAATTTTGTATAGATATTCGGGGGCAAATTTTAAAAGCCCTATGTGTGTAAATCCAGCTGGATTTACGTACGCAGGGGGCTTACGCACGCCGAGCCTATTTTGCATAGGCCTGGTGACGCGCGCATGTCCCGGGGCTTGAAAAAAGGGGTGGGGAGTGGGCAGGGCCAGAGGCCTCCCTAGGGCCGCTAGGCCGAGGGATCGGGCCAGCGCACGCAACCTCCGCCTGCCCAGAGGCAGGCGCAACTTGGTAAATAAAGGTTAGGGGGGTTTTTAGGTAGGGCTGGGGGGCAGGTTAGGTAGGGGAAGGGAGGGGAAGGTGGTGGGGGGGGGGGGCCAAAGGAATGAAACACACACAAAAGGTCACATTAGAACAAAACTTAGATTGTAAGCCCTCTGGGGATAGGGAAATACCTACAGTACCTGAGTGTAAACCGATGTGATATCTCATAGAAACATAGAAACATAGAAATGACGGCAGAAGAAGACCAAACGGCCCATCCAGTCTGCCCAGCAAGCTTCACATTTTTTTCTCATACTTATCTGTTTCTCTTAGCTCTTTGGTTCTATTTCTCTTCCACCCCCACCATGAATGTAGAGAGCAGTGATGGAGCTGCAACCAAGTGAAATATCAAGCTTGATTAGTTAGGGGTAGTAGGGGAAGTAACCGCCGCAATAAGCAAGCTACACCCATGTTTATTTGTTTTACCCAGACTGTGTTATTCAGCCCTTATTGGTTGTTTTTCTTCTCCCCTGCCGTTGAAGCAGGGAGCTATGCTGGATATGCGTGTAGTATCAGTTTTTCTTCTCCCCTGCCGTTGAAGCAGAGAGCTATGCTGGATATGCGTGAAGTATCAGTTTTTCTTCTCCCCTGCGGTTGAAGCAGGATATGCATTGAAAGTGAAGTATCAGGCTTATTTGGTTTGGGGTAGTAACCGCCGTAACAAGCCAGCTACTCCCCGCTTTGTGAGTGCGAATCCTTTTTTCTTCTCCCCTGCCGTTGAAGCAGAGAGCTATGCTGGATATGCGTGAAGTATCAGTTTTTCTTCTCCCCTGCCGTTGAAGCAGAGAGCTATGCGTGAAGTATCAGTTTTTCTTCTCCCCTACCGTTGAAGCAGAGAGCTATGCTGGATATGCATTGAAAGTGAAGTATCAGGCTTATTTGGTTTGGGGTAGTAACCGCCGTAACAAGCCAGCTACTCCCCACTTTGTGAGTGCGAATCCTTTTTTCCACATTTCCTCTTGCTGTTGTAGCTTAGAGTGATGTTGGAGTCACAGTAACCATGTGTATGTTTATTGAATAAGGGTATTATCTCCAGGCAGTAGCCGTCATTCTGGCGAGCCACCCACTCTTTATTGACGGCCTCTTGATTTTATGGATCCACAGTGTTTATCCCACGCCCCTTTGAAGTCCTTCACAGTTCTGGTCTTCACCACTTCCTTCGGAAGGGCATTCCAGGCATCCACCACCCTCTCCGTGAAGAAATACTTCCTGACATTGGTTCTGAATCTTCCTCCCTGGAGCTTCAAATCGTGACCCCTGGTTCTGCTGATTTTTTTCCTATGGAAAAGGTTTGTCGTTGTCATTGGATCATTAAAACCTTTCAAGTATCTGAAAGTCTGTATCATATCACCTCTGCTCCTCCTTTCCTCCAGGGTGTACATATTTAGATTCTTCAATCTCTCCTCATAAGTCATTTGATGAAGACCTTCCACCTTTTTGGTCACCCTTCTCTGGACCGCCTCCATCTTGTCTCTGTCTCTTCGGAGATACGGTCTCCAGAACTGAACACAATACTCCAGGTGAGGTCTCACCAAGGACCTGTACAAGGGGATAATCACTTCCCTTTTCTTACTCGATATTCCTCTCTCTATGCAGCCCAGCATTCTTCTGGCTTTAGCTATCGCCTTGTCACATTGTTTCGCCGACTTCAGATCATTAGACACCATCACCCCAAGGTCTCTCTCCTGCTCCGTGCACATCAGCCTTTCTCCCCCCATCGAATACAGTTCATTCGGATTTCCACTCCCCATATGCATGACTTTGCACTTCTTGGCATTGAATGTCAGCTGCCATGTCTTCGACCACTCTTCCATCTTCCTTAAATCCCGTCTCATTCTCTCCACTCCTTCCGGCGTGTCCACTCTGTTGCAGATCTTAGTGTCATCCGCAAAAAGACATACCTTACCTTCTATCCCTTCCGCAATGTCGCTCACAAAGATATTGAAAAGGACCGGTCCCAACACCGATCCCTGCGGTACACCGCTTAAAACCGCTCTCTCTTCAGAGAGAGTTCCATTTACCATCACACATTGTCTTCTGTCCGTCAACCAGTTTGCAATCCAGGCCACCACCTCGGCACTCACTCCTAAGCTTCTCATTTTATTCACCAGTCTCCTGTGCGGGTCAGTGTCAAAAGCTTTGCTGAAATCCAAGTAGATGACATCGAGTGCTCTTCCTCGATCCAATTCCTTGGTTACCCAGTCAAAAAAGTCAATCAGATTTGTCTGACAGGATCTTCCAATGGTGAATCCATGCTGCCTCTGGTCCAGCAATTCTCCCGACTGTAGATAGTTCACTATTCTCTCTTTCAACAGTGACTCCATTACTTTTCCCACCACTGAGGTGAGGCTAACCGGTCTGTAGTTACCAGCCTCTTCTCTGTTCCCACTCTTGTGAAGCGGGACCACCACCGCTCTCCTCCAATCATTCGGCACCACTCCCGTTTCTAGGGATCTATTGAATAGGTCACACAGCGGACCTGCCAGCACATCTCTGAGCTCCCTCAGTATTCTGGGATGAACTTCATCAGGCCCCATGGCTTTGTCCACTTTCAGTTTCACCAGCTCTTCCCATACATTTTCTACTGTAAATGGAGTTACATCTACTCCATTCCCCTCCAGTTTCTTGTTAACTAGTGTCGGTCCTTCTCCAGGGTCCTCTTTAGTGAACACAGAACTGAAGTATTCATTTAATATTTCTGCCATTTCTTCGTCTCTCTCCACGCATTGATCCTTTCCACCTTTCAATTTCACTATACCATTTTGAACTTTTCTCTTTTCACTGATATATCTGAAAAATGTTTTGTTACCACTCTTTACCTCTTTGGCAATCCTCTCTTCCGCTTGACTTTTTGCCATCTTGATTAATTTCTTTGTCTCCCTCAGTTCTACCAGATATTCTTCTTTGTGTTCCTCCTTTTGGGATCTTTTATATTTCTTGAATGCTGTTTTTAGCCTTTATTTTGTCAGCCACCTCCTTTGAGAACCAGATAGGTTTCATTTTTCTTTTGCTTTTCTTTACTTTTCTAACATATAGATTAGTTGCCTTGGTGATTGCTCCTTTTAGATTGGTCCACTGTTGATCCACATCTCTCTCGTTCTCCCAGCCTTTTAGTTCTTCCTCCAGGTACTTCCCCATTTCATCAAAGTCTGTGTTTTTGAACATCAAAACTTGGGTTTTTGTGCTTCTTTTCCGTGTCCTTTTTGTGATATTAAACCATACCGTTTGATGATCACTGGTGCTGAGGTGGGCACCCACCTGGACGTCTGAGACATTATCTCCATTAGTGAGCACTAAGTCGAGTATAGCTCCTTCTCTCGTGGGTTCCATTACCATTTGTTTGAATAAAGCTACTTGCAGGGCATCTACTATTTCTCTACTATTTTTAGATTCTGCAGATGGGATTCTCCAGTCTACATCTGGCATATTAAAGTCTCCAACGATCACCACTTCTCCTTTCTTTGCTATCCTGTGGATGTCTTCAACCAGATCTCTGTCCAGCTCTTCCTTTTGGTTTGGAGGCCTGTAAACCACTCCAATAAAAATGGATGCCCCATCTTTTTTTAAGTCTGCCCATAGTGCTTCTTCTTTGCCCCATCTTCCTTGCAGCTCAGATGCTTGGATATTGTTTCTGACAAATAGAGCCACTCCTCCCCCTTTCCTATCCTCTCTGTCCTTCCTTAAGTTATAGCCTGGTATTGCCGTATCCCAGTCATGATATTCCGTAAACCATGTTTCCGTGACAGCAACAATGTCCAAGTCCGCCTCCACCATTAGGGCTTGCAGCTCTGGGTTTTTATTACCCAAACTACGAGCATTTGTGCTCATAGCTTTCCAGCTTTCTTTGCTCAGGTTACTGCTGTTCCTGGACTCCTTTTGTGACCTATTTAGTTGAGGTTTGTTATCCACTTTTCTCTTTGCATTTGTGCAAGGGAAGATATTAATGCCTCTGATGACAGAATCATCCATCACTGTGAGCTTTTTCCTTTGGTTTCTGATTTGGAATTTCTGTATGCATTGGGTTTTTTTTCTCTCTTTTCCGATAACATTTCAATCTTTTTCTCAAGGACTTCTTCAGAATTTAATACAGAGAAGGCATTTTGTACTTGTTGCACTTGATACAGTGTGTGTCTACGGAACACAGGTCTTATTCTACCAGAGCCCACTGAAATACTTTTAAAGTTCCTTAATGGCCTGTGTGAGTGGTGGGATAGAGTTGTGGGTTGCACAGCTTTCAATAATGGGTGTCTGTGGGTTACAGGTCTTATCCTACCTGAGCCCACGGTAAATCTCTTTTTTCTTGAGTTTTGGTTATTCAGTGGTAAGTGGAAATTATTTCCTGAATAATGTACCGTGGCTGAGACTCTCTTTATTGAAGCTAATTCAGCTTTAAAGTCATCCAGCTCCTTTTCCAAGGTAGAGAGTTTTGAACAAAAGGGGCAAGCCTTAAGTTTCCATATGATTACCCTCAATATAAAGGCTCCACAGCAGTTGCATTGAATAGTACTCATTTAGGTAAGTTATTTGATTGGTGCACCTAAGGAATAATCAATTTACTAATTTATCTGGTTGCCTATTATGAAGTTAGGATGACTACATTAGAAATACAAACCTAGGGGTGGGTGGGCAGAGGGGTAGGGTGCGAGGGAGTTAAACAGTTTATACCTAGTCAAGCTGGGTAGGGCAAGACACTTTCTGAAAGTTTACTTGTCCTTTAGCTAGTAAAAGGATCCCACAGCACTTATATCCCAATTTGTAACAGATTATATAACAGTTATACAATTAGAGGGATACTGGGAATTTTTTTCTTTTTTTTTGTGGCTTTTTTGAATCTTACAACAATCTAATATCAAGAAACCAAACAGATTAGTATACAATATAATCAAGAAACCAAACTGATTAGTATACAACACTGGAATAGAAAGGGATTTGAAATCACAGAGCAGTTTTCTACACAGAATCAAACCAATATCAAGGAACCACAGATTATAATACTAGAATAAAAAGGGATTATGAAACACAGAGCAGTATTTCCAAAAACTAGTATCTTATCTGCACTGGAACAGTTGGCTCCTCTCCTGGGCTGTGCACAGGCTGTATTGTTTCTGCTGGCTCACAAGTTAGCTACCTCTAGCCACTGAGTGAGCCACACCCAAACTGGCTATACCTGGACTCTTCTGGATCTGGTCCTCTAGCTAGTAAATTTAAAGATCCTGGAACTGGTCCTCTAGCTAGTAAATGTAAAGGATCCCACAGCATTTATAATCCCAAAATGAAACAGTTTATACCTAGGTCAAGCTGGGTAGGGCAAGACACTTTCTGAAAGTTTACTTGTCCTTTAGCTAGTAAAAGGATCCCACAGCACTTATATCCCAATTTGTAACAGATTATATAACAGTTATACAATTAGAGGGATACTGGGAATTTTTTTCTTTTTTTTTTGTGGCTTTTTTGAATCTTACAACAATCTAATATCAAGAAACCAAACAGATTAGTATACAATATAATCAAGAAACCAAACTGATTAGTATACAACACTGGAATAGAAAGGGATTTGAAATCACAGAGCAGTTTTCTACACAGAATCAAACCAATATCAAGGAACCACAGATTATAATACTAGAATAAAAAGGGATTATGAAACACAGAGCAGTATTTCCAAAAACTAGTATCTTATCTGCACTGGAACAGTTGGCTCCTCTCCTGGGCTGTGCACAGGCTGTATTGTTTCTGCTGGCTCACAAGTTAGCTACCTCTAGCCACTGAGTGAGCCACACCCAAACTGGCTATACCTGGACTCTTCTGGATCTGGTCCTCTAGCTAGTAAATTTAAAGATCCTGGAACTGGTCCTCTAGCTAGTAAATGTAAAGGATCCCACAGCATTTATAATCCCAAAATGAAACAGTTTATACCTAGGTCAAGCTGGGTAGGGCAAGACACTTTCTGAAAGTTTACTTGTCCTTTAGCTAGTAAAAGGATCCCACAGCACTTATATCCCAATTTGTAACAGATTATATAACAGTTATACAATTAGAGGGATACTGGGAATTTTTTTCTTTTTTTTTTGTGGCTTTTTTGAATCTTACAACAATCTAATATCAAGAAACCAAACAGATTAGTATACAATATAATCAAGAAACCAAACTGATTAGTATACAACACTGGAATAGAAAGGGATTTGAAATCACAGAGCAGTTTTCTACACAGAATCAAACCAATATCAAGGAACCACAGATTATAATACTAGAATAAAAAGGGATTATGAAACACAGAGCAGTATTTCCAAAAACTAGTATCTTATCTGCACTGGAACAGTTGGCTCCTCTCCTGGGCTGTGCACAGGCTGTATTGTTTCTGCTGGCTCACAAGTTAGCTACCTCTAGCCACTGAGTGAGCCACACCCAAACTGGCTATACCTGGACTCTTCTGGATCTGGTCCTCTAGCTAGTAAATTTAAAGATCCTGGAACTGGTCCTCTAGCTAGTAAATGTAAAGGATCCCACAGCATTTATAATCCCAAAATGAAACAGTTTATACCTAGGTCAAGCTGGGTAGGGCAAGACACTTTCTGAAAGTTTACTTGTCCTTTAGCTAGTAAAAGGATCCCACAGCACTTATATCCCAATTTGTAACAGATTATATAACAGTTATACAATTAGAGGGATACTGGGAATTTTTTTCTTTTTTTTTGTGGCTTTTTTGAATCTTACAACAATCTAATATCAAGAAACCAAACAGATTAGTATACAATATAATCAAGAAACCAAACTGATTAGTATACAACACTGGAATAGAAAGGGATTTGAAATCACAGAGCAGTTTTCTACACAGAATCAAACCAATATCAAGGAACCACAGATTATAATACTAGAATAAAAAGGGATTATGAAACACAGAGCAGTATTTCCAAAAACTAGTATCTTATCTGCACTGGAACAGTTGGCTCCTCTCCTGGGCTGTGCACAGGCTGTATTGTTTCTGCTGGCTCACAAGTTAGCTACCTCTAGCCACTGAGTGAGCCACACCCAAACTGGCTATACCTGGACTCTTCTGGATCTGGTCCTCTAGCTAGTAAATTTAAAGATCCTGGAACTGGTCCTCTAGCTAGTAAATGTAAAGGATCCCACAGCATTTATAATCCCAAAATGAAACAGTTTATACCTAGGTCAAGCTGGGTAGGGCAAGACACTTTCTGAAAGTTTACTTGTCCTTTAGCTAGTAAAAGGATCCCACAGCACTTATATCCCAATTTGTAACAGATTATATAACAGTTATACAATTAGAGGGATACTGGGAATTTTTTTCTTTTTTTTTGTGGCTTTTTTGAATCTTACAACAATCTAATATCAAGAAACCAAACAGATTAGTATACAATATAATCAAGAAACCAAACTGATTAGTATACAACACTGGAATAGAAAGGGATTTGAAATCACAGAGCAGTTTTCTACACAGAATCAAACCAATATCAAGGAACCACAGATTATAATACTAGAATAAAAAGGGATTATGAAACACAGAGCAGTATTTCCAAAAACTAGTATCTTATCTGCACTGGAACAGTTGGCTCCTCTCCTGGGCTGTGCACAGGCTGTATTGTTTCTGCTGGCTCACAAGTTAGCTACCTCTAGCCACTGAGTGAGCCACACCCAAACTGGCTATACCTGGACTCTTCTGGATCTGGTCCTCTAGCTAGTACATTTAAAGATCCTGGAACTGGTCCTCTAGCTAGTAAATGTAAAGGATCCCACAGCATTTATAATCCCAAAATGAAACAGTTTATACCTAGGTCAAGCTGGGTAGGGCAAGACACTTTCTGAAAGTTTACTTGTCCTTTAGCTAGTAAAAGGATCCCACAGCACTTATATCCCAATTTGTAACAGATTATATAACAGTTATACAATTAGAGGGATACTGGGAATTTTTTTCTTTTTTTTTGTGGCTTTTTTGAATCTTACAACAATCTAATATCAAGAAACCAAACAGATTAGTATACAATATAATCAAGAAACCAAACTGATTAGTATACAACACTGGAATAGAAAGGGATTTGAAATCACAGAGCAGTTTTCTACACAGAATCAAACCAATATCAAGGAACCACAGATTATAATACTAGAATAAAAAGGGATTATGAAACACAGAGCAGTATTTCCAAAAACTAGTATCTTATCTGCACTGGAACAGTTGGCTCCTCTCCTGGGCTGTGCACAGGCTGTATTGTTTCTGCTGGCTCACAAGTTAGCTACCTCTAGCCACTGAGTGAGCCACACCCAAACTGGCTATACCTGGACTCTTCTGGATCTGGTCCTCTAGCTAGTACATTTAAAGATCCTGGAACTGGTCCTCTAGCTAGTAAATGTAAAGGATCCCACAGCATTTATAATCCCAAAATGAAACAGTTTATACCTAGGTCAAGCTGGGTAGGGCAAGACACTTTCTGAAAGTTTACTTGTCCTTTAGCTAGTAAAAGGATCCCACAGCACTTATATCCCAATTTGTAACAGATTATATAACAGTTATACAATTAGAGGGATACTGGGAATTTTTTTCTTTTTTTTTGTGGCTTTTTTGAATCTTACAACAATCTAATATCAAGAAACCAAACAGATTAGTATACAATATAATCAAGAAACCAAACTGATTAGTATACAACACTGGAATAGAAAGGGATTTGAAATCACAGAGCAGTTTTCTACACAGAATCAAACCAATATCAAGGAACCACAGATTATAATACTAGAATAAAAAGGGATTATGAAACACAGAGCAGTATTTCCAAAAACTAGTATCTTATCTGCACTGGAACAGTTGGCTCCTCTCCTGGGCTGTGCATTTTTATATACAGATATTCGATCTCAGATCGAATATCTGTATATAAAAATAATAAATACATATTTTTAAAAAAAGTTTGAACCCCCTTGTGCGCGCTGACCCCGGATTTTATAACATGCATGCGGCTACGTGCACATGTTATAAAATCGGGCGTAGATTTGTGCGTGCCGTGTTGCGCGCACAAATCTACGCCCGTGCGTAGATATTGAAATCCGGCCCTAAAGTGTGCCATTTCTTAAAGGTTTAGTTATGTGTAAACCCGAATGATGGACATGGGTTTTGGCCCACAGTATGTATGCATGTGTGCAGTTTAGGGACAGGGAATGCTTGTATGTAGTAGAGAAAGAGAGGATGAGTTCAGTGAAAGGCAGCGGATATGCGGTTAATGAAAGTGTCAGGATGGTTATGAAGGAGGCAGGGTATGTGAAGTGCTCCTAAAGGATTTGTTTGTCTTTTCTGGTGGAGATAATAGTACTGTCTTTTTTAAAGTGTCTTTTGCCATAAAACAGCACAGTCGATGGATTTTCGATCGGAGTTTTTATTGTCTGGTTTCCTTCTTATAGCATGTGTCAGAGCAAAGCAGCATGGTTTGTTTCAGTTAAGTTTTGCTATTTGTGCAATGACAGGAAAATATAATAAAGTGACAATATCTCTCCCACAGAGTACAATAGGAGTTACTTGGTTGCAGCAGGGACTTTCCAGAGATACTCTTAATCGGTGCAAGAATAATGTATTTAGGGCTGAGGGTTTCAGGAGGTAAATAAAAGCAAGTAAGTGTGTGGGCAAATAACCACTTATGAGCTGGTTCACAGGTGGGGCAGAGGATGTTAATGGAGAGTCTGGTTGCTTTGTCTCCTGTGAACCCCAAAATTCTTGTTTTCAACTGCACCAAATATGTTTTTAGCCATGCCTTATATCTCCCAAAAAGCCCTGATAACAACAGTTGCTATTTACCAAAACCTGAGTTTCCAAAGATGTTTGCCCTCCAAAATTCAAAAAGACCAAGGTGGGGGGTTTCAGTGGAGGAGAGAGGAGTACCTGTGAGTCTTCCGCTGTCCAGTCATGCTAGAGGGCTCCTTTGCTGAGAGGATTGATCGGGCATCTGAATTCCATCTAATTGCCTTCCTCTCTGCATCTAGGAAGGGCAGCCACCTACGTCATCAGGGTGACCGTGGGCATTTTAAATCGCATGGCGGAGTGGCGTACCGCCGCTGCCGGCTTTGTCTGGCATTGTCTGTTTGGCTGGGGAGACTGATGTTCTACCATCAACCTTTGGAACCATCAGTTCATTAGGTAAGAAAAGAAAAGCTAAGATTTTTACATCTTCCCCTACTCCTCAAGTTATCACCGACCCTATGGATGCTCATGTTAGCAGACTGACTGCAATGCCACAGGAGGACTGCGCTGGGGGAACTCTTAGTGTCTCTTTGAGTCCTGGCAATGGTCCAATTCCTCCACAACCCCCAGGCATTATATCTGAAGAGATCCCCTCTGGTCTTGATTCATCAAATCCTAATGGCAGTACGTCTGAGTCTCCTTTTGTGATTTCTCAGGTAGTTTCTTCTATAACTACCCAGCCATTTAGGGCCACCAGTGGGGGTTCTCCTCCAGACATTGAGAAACCTCCCAACGTCACACTGGGTGATTTGTGGAGGATGTTAGAGAAAGTGGACTCTAGTGTTACTCAGGTTAATCTACATCTCACTTCCCTGGTTAATACAAATAGGATAGCAATTGAAGAGCAAAGTAAAAAGATTTATGAGTTAGAAACATCTGTTAATGTTTTGTCTTCTAAAGTACAGGGATTACAAAATGCTGAGAATATGCATATTAGAGATAGATTAGCTTTATATGCTGAAATTGAAAATATTGAAAATCTGTTGAGATCAAAAAATCTACATTTCCTTAATTTTCCATTTACGAGATTGTTATTAGCATATGAGATGTTGAAAAAATTTCTTAAAGAAGTATTGTTATATGAAGAGGATAATATTCCTTGTATTTCAAAAGTATTTTATTTTTTTAATGAATCTAATAAAGTGATTGGAATACAAGGAGAAGACAATGAAAATAGCCCAGGAATCTCTACTTTTTTAGAAGAGTCAGTAGATATTATTAACAAGAGGGCTACATTATTCCTTTCCTTTCCCTTGGAAATAGATAAAGAATTGGTTTTTGAGAAATTTTTTAAAAACAAAGATGTTCTGTTCTATGGATAGAAAATTAATATTTTTCCTGATGTCTTCAGACCTACTCAGGTCTGCAGGAGACATTTCTTGAACTTGAAAAGTAGAGTTTTAGGTATTGGTGCCACATTTTTTTTTAAATTCCCTTGTAGATGTTTCACAACTTTTCAAGGCAAGAAATTTATATTTTCTGGCCTGTTACATCTTGAGAAATGTTTGATAGCTAAAACTGATGTAAATGTGAGTCAGTCTGTAGCAACTTAATATAGGACCCATAGGAAATATTTTCTCCTCTCTCTAAGATTTTTTGTTTCTTTTGATCTATTTGGGTCTATTTGGATCATTATTGGGTGCTTGTAATACAGTAAATGTATTGGTTTGTTGGTGCCTTTAATGTGAGAACTGTAATACAAGTTTTCCTGTAATTTTCTTTATGTTTCTTAGTGAAAACTTTAATAAAGAAAAAATTATTAAAAAAAAACCAAACCAAGGTGAATCAGTCCCATGGTGACTTGCACTTGGTAAACACAGGACATTTTCTATTTAATATAAACCTTATGAATACATTTTCAAAGGAGTTATGAGTGTTAAATTAGCTTATATACACGCATATAAGGGTAGATTTTAATAGATGTACGCCCGATTTTATAATTTGCGCGCGCCAATTATAAAATCGGGGTTCAGCACACGCAAGGGGGTGCACACCAGTGCTCCTTTCGCGCGCTGATGCCCACGGGCTTCCCCCATTCCCTTCCCCCTAGCCTGACCTTCCCGCCCCCCCTGACCTTTGTCTTACCTTTTGCGACTGCCAGCACGCGATCCTCCAACACAGCGGCAAATGGCCACTATGTTGGCTTTTGGGCCCTCCCCCGCTCTGCCCCTGGACTGCCCCGCCCCAGGGCCGCCCCTTTTTGCAAGCCCCGTGACTTATATGCGGTACGGGGCTTTACGCGCGTCGCTGGGCCTTTTTAAAATAGGCCCGGTGCGTGTAGGGCTTTTAAAGTCCGGCCAATAGCTTGTATTTCCATACATGTTATTTTATAAACATCAAAATGTATTTCAGTTTTGTATGCACATTTACCTGTGCAAAAAAGGGGTGATTTGGGGCATTACTGTGTGGGGCCACAACATACGAATGGAAGTTGCCGTTTTATAAGAGGCTTATATTCAGCACTACTTAGCCAGATAAGTAGCAACTTGTCCAGCTAAGTGATCAGCGGTCATCATATAGTTAGATGAGTGATGGGCAAGATGTGGGCAGATCAAGGAGAAGCTACTTATCCAGTTAACTTAGAAGGATAAGTGCCAGTATCTGGTTAACTTAACTCAATAGCAGGTCTAAAATTATCTGCATAAAACTATCTGGTTAGCTAGTGACATTTATGGGGATATTCAGCAGCATAGCCATGAGGGAGTCAGGCCACTAGATGATCAAGGGGTGAAAGGGGCACTTAGGGATGACAAAAGCCATAGCAGAGAGACTAAATTAATTCTTTGCTTTGGACTTCACTGAGAAAGATGTAAGAGATATCCATGCCAGAAGTGATATTTAAAGGTTATGTTCTAAGGTGTTGATTCTCCACAACTGAAACAAATCTCAGTGGACCTGGAAGATCTACTAGGGCAATTTGATAAACTAAAGAGTAGCATATCACCTGAAGTAGATGATATATATCTCAGAATGCTGAAAGAACCTAAAAATGAAATTGCAGAACTGCTATTAGTATGTATGTATGTATGTATGTATGTATTTATTTATTTATTTATTTATTTATTTAATTTAATCTTTTCTATACCGTCGTTAAGAAGGATCCGTCACAACGGTTTACAATAGGGCACATAAAATAAGGATGCTGAGATATATTAATTTACACAAGTGCCATAATGATTCGGTACATAGTTTTCTCAATGATATAATTGGTTTGTGATACAATACTGTCCAGGAAATATCAGTTTAAAAACAAATCTAACTTTATAAGTGTCAACTTCTCTTCTGGTGAAGAACGAGAAGGCAGAGTAAAAACAGATAGAAATATAGCTATACACCTTAATTGTTCATACCTCTCACTTCGCCTGCCTCACTGTTTCCCCTTCTCTGTTTGGTAGGCTTGCTTGAATAGCCAAGTTTTTAAGCCTTTTCTGAAGGTTTTGTTGTCTTTTTGCAACCTTAACTCAAGTGGCATGGTGTTCCACAGTATGGGTCCTGCCAAGGATAGTGCTCTCTCTCTCACTTGAGTTAGTCTTGCTGTCTTAATTGATGGGATCATAAGGAGTGCTTTATTCGCTGATCTTAGGTTTCTGTTTGGTACGTGTACGCGGAGGGCTGGGTTAAGCCATTCCGCTTTTTTGTTATGTATTAATTTATGTAAGATGCAAAGTACTTTTGAAACTATCATTAAAATCATTTATGGTAACTGAAGACTGCAGTGTTGCCAGTGTAACACCAATTTTTATAAAGAGCTCAAGGGGTGATCCTGAAAACTACAGACCAGTGAGTCTGACATCTGTGCCAGGCAAAATGGCAGAAATTGTCATAAAGAATAAAATTGCTGAACATATTTAATAGTTTAATGGGAGAAAGCTAACATGGATTTAGTCAAGGGAAGTCTTCCTCACCAATCTGCTACTGTTTTTTTGAGGGCATAAACACGTGAATAAAGGTGAGCCAGCTGATATGCTATATCTGGATTTCCAGAAAGCATTTGACAAAGTCCCTCATGAGAGACTTGTTAGGAAATTAAAAAGTCAAGGGGTAGGGGACAGTATCCTAGTGTGGATTGCGAACTGGTTTAAAGATAGAAAACAGAGAGTAGGGCTAATTGGTAACTTTTCCCAGTGGAAAAAAAGTGAATCATGAAGTGCCCCAGGGATCTGTTCTGGGACCATTACTTTTTAACATATATATATAAATGACTTGGAAATGGGAACAACAAGGGAGGTGATCAAATTTGCTGATGACACAGTTGTTAAATCACAAGAGGATTATGAGAAATTGCACAAGGACCTTTCAAAACTGGGAGACTGGGCATACAAATGGCAAATGAAATTTAATGTGGATAAGTGGAAAGTGATGCACTTTGAGAAGAGTAACCCAAATTATGGCTACACAATGCAAGGTTCTATATTAGGAGTCACCATTTAGGAAAAGGATCTAGACATCATCATTGATAATATCTTGAAACCTTCTTCTTTGCATGCAGCAGCAGCAGCCAAGAATGCAAATAGAATACTAGGGATTATTAGGAAAGGAATGGAGAATAAAACAGAATATCATAATGCCTCTGTATCGCTCCATGGTGTGACATGTTAAATATCATGTGCAGTTCTGGTCACCACATCTCAAAAAAGATATAGCAGAATTAGAAAAGGGACAGAGAAGGGCAACCAGAATGATAAAGGGGATAGAATGATTCCCTTATGAGGGAAGCTAAAGAGAAGAGAGCTCTTAAGCTTGGAGAAGAGATGGCCAAGGGGAGGTATGACAGAGGTCTATAAAATAATGAATGGAGTAGAATGAGTAAATGTTAATCGGTTGTTTACTCTTTCAAAGAGTACAAAGACTAGGGGACACACAATGAAGTTACTAGGTGATATTTTTTTACTCAATGCATAATTAAGCTCTGGGATTCATTGCCAAAGGATGAGGTGAAAGTGTAGCAGTGTTTAAAAAAGATTTGGACAAATTCCTGAAGGAAAAGTCCATAAAGAATTATTAAGGGGGACTTGGAGAAATCCACTACTTATCCCTAGGATAAGCAGCATGGAATCTACCCCTTGGGATCCTGCCAGTTGTGACCTGGATTGGCCACTGTTGAAAACAGGTTACTGGGCTTGATGGACCTTTGATCTGATCCAGTATTGCAACTCTTTATGTTCTTAAGTTAGCTGGATAAATCTTATCCAGCTAACTTACTTATCTGGCTATGTTTGAATATTGAGCCCAGCGAGATTTATACAAATATATTAGATATTATAGGCCTGATTTTTAAAAGGTCCGCGAATGTAAAAACTGGGGGTTACGGGTGTGGCTGGGACTTGTGTGCACTGTGCGCATTTTAGAACAGGCCCGGCCATGCACATAACCCCCGTTAAACACAGAAGTGCCTGGCCCTACAAAAGGGGCAGGCTGGGGGCGTGGTCTGGGCATTAGCTGCTGTCCCAGGGAAGCATGTGCCTGCAGCCGGCTGGCGCACAGAGTTTACTTCTGCTCCCGAGGAGCAGTAAGTATAAAAATAAAAAAAATGAGGAAGGTTAGGGTTAGTTTAGGGGTTGGGGAGGAGAGGGGAAGGAAGGATAGGATTAGGGGTAGGGCTAGGAAGGTTCTTTTTCAGTCCGCACATGGACGCACATGCATTCCTTTTAAAATCTACCTTTATTTGTGCAATTTTACTAGTGCAATTAATAAGAACATAAGAATTGCCTATTTCCTGTCGTGTAGCCAGATGGACTCAGAACAAATGGGTATAGTGTGCTCGTGCTAGCAGTTGGAGATGGATCTGACGTCAGCACGGGTACATATTCCCCCACAGGAAGTGAAGCTCTTCAGTAATTTCCGTCTCCAAAGCAGTTTGGAGAGCCTGCACGCTCACAGAGCGTGTTTCCAATCTACTTTCTACTTTTCTACTTCTATTACTAAAATCTTTACAGGAACATCGAGCCCCGCGCTCCTGCGATGATACCACTGGTCCCTCCCCCAGTTGAGCTTCCCGGGGTGAGTTCCGTGCTCCTTCGGAGGTTTAGGCCTCGGTCCGGTGGCCGAATCGCGGCAAGGACCAAGCCTGCGGGCTAAGAGGCGCCTCGGTCCCGGTGTGGACCTGGGAGGCAGCGGGTGCATTCCTCAAGCGCGGTGGTGACAGTACTTCCCCTCTCCCCCGCAGCCGGAGACCGCCCGGGTTCTAGCCGGGAAGCGCCGAGGATCAGGTAAGGCGCACAACTTTTATTTTTGGTCTCCGAAGTCGAGGATCGGCGGCGTTGCCTGTATGCGGCACGCCGCGGTGGTCACCATTTTGTTGGCCCGGTTCAGGTATTGAGCGCCCATGATAGACGCCTGTATTCAGCGCATATTGCTGACTGCATATTATTGAGCGCATATTCTGTTTAGCGTATATTGCTGACTGCATATTGAGCGCATATTGTGTTTAGCGTATATTGCTGACTGCATATTCTTGAGCGCATATTGCTGACTGCATATTATTGAGCGCATATTGTATTAAGCGTATATAGCTGCCGCTTAGCATTGCGCGCATATTGTATTGAGCGCACGTTGTATTAAGAGCCTATTGTTTTAAGTGCATATGGCTGCCGCATATTACTTTAGCGCAATGGACCAATCGAATGCCCCGGTGTCCCAGGCGGCGGCGCCTCCTGATTCCGGCGTGAAAGCTCATGGCCTCTGTTCAGCATGCCAGCTCAGAGCCACGCACAGCGAGGAGCCAGACTCCCTTTGTGCCCAATGTGAGGAGGCAGTGGGAGCCTCGGGCCAGGATCAGTCTCAACCGAGATTTGTGGATAGTTCTCCAGGGGCCACACCGGATCTCGCAGGCAGTCTCGAACAGCCGGGAATCCCGGGGGATCTGGTATCTAGGCGATTTGAGACCACCTCCATTTCAAGGGTGGATCTCTTTAAGGGGATCCATGCATTTGTACAGATGCAGTCGGCTTCCCGTCCAGGCCCTGCTGTTCCAGGGGCTGCTGCTCCTGTCGCTGCTCCAGCGGACCCTGCCCCTGGACCTTCGCGCCCTTATCGTGGGCGAGCGCACCCGACTCCGGGCAATCCGGTTCAGGTGGACCCTGATGTCTCGGAAACCGAATCAGAACCCTCCGAGGAGGGGGAACTTCCCTCGGGGATGGAGTCATATCGAACCATGAGGCGGTTCTTTCTCAAGGAAGATCTCTCCGACCTAATATCTCAGTGCCTGGCGGAGTTGGATATTTCAGGGCCCGGCTCTGCGGTGCCACCTACACAGAACCCTCTGCTGGAAGGTCTTTGTCCTTCAGCCCGCCATTTTCCCTTCTTGCAAGCTGCACAGCAACTGATAGATCTGGAATGGGTTGCACCGGCAGCCTCATTCAAAGGGGGGCGGGGCCTGATAGGCATGTACCCCCTGGATCCGGCAATCAAGGAGATGCTGGCGTGCCCTCAGGTGGACGCCTTGGTTAGCGCTGTGGTCAAGCGCACTACCATTCCAGTTGAAGGGGGGGCGGCCCTCAAGGAGGCTCATGACAGGTGACTGGACGCCATCCTGAAACAGATATTTGAGGTGGCAGCTCTGTCTTTGCGAATCGCAACCTGCTGCACAGTGGTGACGCGCTCCTGTTTGTCACAGGTTAGGAACAATGCTCCGGTGGCGCACATGGAGTCCTCTCTCTCGTTCCTCACGGATGCCGCATCCGACCTAGTCCGTACAACAGCTAAGGGGATCTCATCTTCTGTGGCTGCCAGGCAGCAGCTCTGGTTACGGAATTGGTCTGCTGATGCTCCTTCGAAGACACGCCTCACCAGAATGCCCTTTAAGGGGTCCTTCCTGTTCGGCAGCGACCTTGATAAACTGGCCAGCACATGGGGTGCTTCTCCCATACCTCGACTGCCAGAAGACAGGTTCAAAAGGAACCAGCGCGCCTTTCCAAGGCCCTCCAGAGGCAGAAGTTCTCAACTCTTCAATCCCTATAGGGGTCGCTACCAGGCACCTCGTCCTCAGGCCAGGAACCAGTCCTTTCGGCCCAAGCAGCAGAAGAGAGGAGCTGGCTCGGGTTCAGGTCCCGGCCGTACCTCCCAATGAGATTCAGCCGATCCATCTGGGGGACGGGGCCATAGGGGGCAGGTTAACCCTCTTCTACCCCAGATGGGTCGAGATTACGTCGGACCAGTGGGTCCTCGCCATCATCCGAGAGGGGTATTATCTGGACTTTCATCACCTCCCTCTGGACAGGTTTGTGGAATCTTCCTGTCCCACACACAAGAAGGCAGCATTGGAAGCTACCCTGGCGAGGCTCCTGTCCTTGAAAGCCATCATCCCAGTACCTGCATGGGAAGTGAATTCTGGACACTATTCCATTTATTTCATGGTACCCAAGAAAGGGGGCACCTTTCGGCCCGTACTGGACCTCAAGTCGGTCAATCGATATTTAAGGGTCCCGAGGTTTCGCATGGAAACTCTGCGCTCCGTCAAGACCGCAGTACAGCCAGGAGAATTCCTCACGGCCTTAGACTTGTCAGAAGCATACCTGCATATCCCGATCCATCCGGATCATCAGCGCTACCTACGCTTCAAGGTTCTAAGACGCCACTTCCAATTCCGGGCTCTGCCCTTTGGGTTGGCCACGTCCCCGCGGACCTTCACCAAGGTGGTCGTAGTGGTGGCAGCGGCACTCAGACGGGAAGGAATTCTGGTCCATCCCTACCTAGACGACTAGCTGATCAGGGCGAAATCCCGAGAAGAGAGCCATCGGACAACCGACAGAGTGATCGCCCTTCTGGAAAGCTTGGGCTGGGTAATCAACCTCAGCAAGAGTTGCCTACAGCCTTCCCAGTCACTGGAATACCTGGGAGTACAGTTCGACACCCAGGCAGACACAGTCAGTCTCACTACCAAGAGAAGGTTGAAACTTCAGACGCGTATCCAGTATTTGATGGGAGCCAGTCGGCCCATAGCTTGGGATTATCTGCAGGTTCTCGGTCTCATGGCATCCACCC
Source organism: Rhinatrema bivittatum (assembly GCF_901001135.1). NCBI lineage: Eukaryota > Metazoa > Chordata > Amphibia > Gymnophiona > Rhinatrematidae > Rhinatrema > Rhinatrema bivittatum. The sequence goes on from NC_042619.1 coordinate 358,598,612, forward strand.
TGGAAGTGGTACCTTGGGCAAGGGCCCATATGAGGCCTCTACAACACTCCCTGCTCTCTCGCTGGCGCCCACGTCTACGGAACTATTCCCCGCACTTACCTCTGCCGGCCAGAGTGCGGACCCAGTTACGATGGTGGTTGCAGTCCAACCACTTGAGCAGGGGGTCGAAGATGTCCTCTCCCACGTGGACTCTGCTCACCACAGATGCCAGCCTGAGCGGCTGGGGAGCCCACTGTGAAGGACTTACCGCACAAGGACGGTGGAACAGAGAAGAGTCAGCGTGGAACATCAACCGTCTAGAGGCTCAGGCAGTCCGATTGGCGTGCCTTTGATTTGCTCACAGACTGAAGTACAGAGCGGTCAGAGTGATGTCAGACAATGCCACCACGGTGGCATACATCAACCGTCAGGGCGGAACCAGAAGCCGACAAGTATCTCTGGAGATCGCCCCGCTGATAACTTGGGCAGAGGCGAATCTTCGGGACATCTCCGCCGTCCACATTGCCGGGAAGGACAACACCATGGCAGACTTCCTCAGCAGAGAAAGCCTAAATCCGGGAGAGTGGCAGCTGTCACCCACAGCCTTCCAGATGATTGTGGATCCCTGGGGGATTCCGGACATGGATCTACTGGCGGACAAGTCCAATGCTCAAGTACCCAGATACTTCAGCCGCAAGCGCGACCCGTTCTCACACGGAATCGATGCCCTGGTCCAGCCATGGCCCCCAGGGACTCTGCTATATGCCTTTCCTCCGTGGCCTCTGCTGGGCGCCATCATCCACAAGATTCAGCAACACCGGGGCCTAGTGCTTCTAGTGGCACCAGATTGGCCAAGAAGACCCTGGTACGCGGACATGAGAAGACTACTGGCAGGGGAGCCTCTTCCCCTGCCTCCTCTCCGGGACCTTCTACGTCAAGGTCCCATCCTTCACGAGGATCCGGCTCAATTCTCTCTTACGGTCTGGCCATTGAGAGGGCTCGACTAAAGAGAAGAGGTTACTCGGAGCCAGTGATAGACACACTCCTCCGAGCCCGCAAGTTCTCCACATCCCTCACCTACGTCAGGATTTGGAGAGTGTTTGAAGCCTGGTGCGATACTCATGGCACCAATCCACATGCGACTACCATCCCTATGGTTCTGGATTTCCTGCAGGATGGGCTTCAGAAGGGCCTCTCCCTCAGCTCCATCAAGGTTCAGGTGGCTGCGCTGTCTTGCTGTGGTCCCAGGAGGGATGGCAAGACCATCGCCAGGCATCCAGATGTTTCTCGCTTCCTGAAAGGAGTCAAGCACATTCGTCCACCACTGAAGTGGCCAGTGCCTTTGTGGAACCTCAATTTAGTTTTGGATTTCCTCGCGGGATCCACCTTCAGACCCCTTCGGGGCCTGTCTCTACGTTCTCTCACTTTGAAGATGGTGTTCTTGCTGGCTGTATGTTCCGCACGCCGCATCTCGGAGCTACAAGCACTGTCTTGCCGGGATCCTTTTCTCAGACTCACTCCTGAGGCTATCCATCTTCGCACAGTTCCATCCTTCTTGCCTAAGGTAGTCTCACGATTTCACCTCAACCAGACCATATCCTTACCAACTACGGCAGGCCTGAAGAAATCAGAAGGAGGGCGTTTGCTACGCCATCTCGACATTGGCAGATTACTGCCCAGATATCTGGAAATGACAGAAACAGTACGAAAGACTGACCATCTGTTCGTCCTTCACAGCGGAAAGAAACAAGGAGAAGCGGCCTCTCGGCCCACCATCGCCCGCTGGATTAAAGAATTTATCAGAGCGGCCTACATGGAGGCCGGGAAGTCACCGCCTCTACAAGTCAAGGCTCATTCTACCAGAGCCCAAGCAGCATCTTGGGCGGAATCTGGGATGCTGTCGCCTGCAGAAATATGTAAAGCGGCGACATGGTCCTCCCTCCACACCTTCTCCAGGTTCTACCGTCTGGATGTCCAGGCCAGGGAGGACACTGCATTCGCAAGGGCAGTTTTACACGGTCCTCAGGCAGCCTCCCGCCCAGTCCGGGAGTAAAGCTTTTGTACATCCCATTTGTTCTGAGTCCATCTGGCTACACGACAGGAAATGTGGAGATTACTTACCTGATAATCTCGTTTTCCTTAGTGTAGACAGATGGACTCAGCATCCCACCCAGCTGCCTGTATACAGGGGTTTCACCAATTCAAGGTAAGCCTTCTCACTTCTTACATGAGTGCGTCCACTCTACCAGGTGTCCACGCCTTCCGGTTGGGAATGCTGGCGGTCTCCAGCTACTATCAATCGGTCAGGGGAATCCTGTTTTTCACTATTTCATTGACTGTCAGCACACGTCTATCCATAACAGCTTTTGCAAGGAAGATTACTGAAGAGCTTCACTTCCTGTGGGGGTGTCCCGTGCTGACATCAGATCCATCTCCAACTGCTAGCACGAGCACACTATACCCATTTGTTCTGAGTCCATCTGTCTACACTAAGGAAAACGAGATTATCAGGTAAGTAATCTCCACATTACGAATCCCGGCCACGGGACTCCACGGCCGGGCTCTCACCTCTCTTCCTGCCAGCTCCAGGCGGCTCGCGGCATCCCTCCACTCCTCGCTGGGCCACGGCAGGGCCTCTCCGCGGCCAGCTGCAGCTCCAAACTCCACCCCCTAGGTGTGCATGCGAGCAGGACGCCAGAATTTAAAGGGCTCGTGGCGGGAAACTTCAGCCTGGCCCCTTGAGTGACGTTAAACACCGGCAAATATATAACTCAGCACCAGTCTTCAATTCCTTGCCTTGCAACGAGGTTCGCTCCTTGGAGTATCTAGTTGCTGTTCCTGATCCTGCTGTACCTGATCCACTCCTGTGTTCCAGCTCCTGATTTCGCCTTGTTTTGTCTTCCTGTTTCCTGATTCTGGTTTGGCTTCTGGTGTTCCGTGTCTGCTGCCCGTCCTGAACCTTGGTTAGTTCCTCGTCTCTGCTGTTCTGCTGCCTGCCTCGACTTCTGGTCTGGTTCCTCGTTTTGCTCCGTTGCAGCTCGCCTCGGCCTCTGAACTTTCTGCTGGTCTCCCGCCCTGGCTTGGGCTTCTCCATTATGGGAATGCAATGATCCTCTACTGGGCAATCTTCAACAGTTTCAAACAAGTTTTTGACGAACCAGCACTCCAGTCCACCGCAGCCGCTGAGCTTCTGCATCTGCGCCAAGGCTCCTGGCCACTGGCCGACTACGCGGTTGAATTTCGCACTCTGGCAACCGAGTTGGGCTGGTGGGAGGACAGTTTACGCAGCATCTTCTTGGAAGGCCTGTCCTCTTGCATAAATGATGAGTTGGCAGCTAGAGATCTCCCAGATGACCTCAACAGCTTGAGTGATCTAGCAGGGAGAATTGATCGTCGGCTTCAACAACGGGCTTGAGAAGTGAAGCCATTCCATAGGCCAGTCACGTTGGCTCCAGCCTTCTATCGACCTTTGATGTCACCGCCGCCTCAACCAAGTAGTCAGGCTGAGGAACCTATGCAGCTGGGGCGAAGCCCTCTAACCCCGGAGGAGAGGAAGCGACGCCATACACTGGGCCTCTGCTTATACCGTGGCGGCAAAGGTCACTTGTTCAGTGTGGTGAGCGTCCGGAAAACCCCAAAGGTATCATAGGGGAGCTGTCCCTAGGCTGCATCAATCCTGCTCCTCAATGTACTGTACCAGTGACTCTCGAGTACCCTGGAGGAACTTTCTCCACTCTTGCATTCATTAACTCTGGAGCAGGAGGGAACTCCATCCTGACCGATTTGGTACAACAGTTACAACTCCCGGTAGTCCCTCGTAAAACTTCATTACGGATTTCATCTATTTGTGGCATGCTGCTCCCAGGGTGTGTCTCTGCTTCCACAGCACCTGTGACTCTCCGCACCGGAGTTCTTCATACGGAGGAGATTTCCTAACTGGTCTTAGAGAATTGCCATCCACCCTATTGTTTCTAGGGTTACCGTGGCTCCAGAAGAACTCCCCTACTATCCACTGGATACTTTACAAGTAGCAGCCTGGAGTCCGCATTGCTTCTCACCCTGTTTACCAACGTTACCATGGCCCTGTGTGGCTCTAATGACTACTCCATTCGCACTACCATCCCAGTACGCTGAATACGTGGATCTCTTTCTAAAGAGAAGGTGGAACTTTTACCTCAGCACAGACCTTTCAATTGCACCATTGATTTATTGCCTGGCACGACGCCCTCCTAGGGGCGGAGGTATACCCCCTGTCTCTCCCAGAGACCACAAGCCATGTCGAACTATATTAAAGAAAACCTGGATCATGGGTTCATTCATCCCTCCAAGTCTCCAGCTGGGGCTGGCTTCTTTTTTGTTGGTAAAAATGTTGGGTCCCTCAGACCTTGCATTGACTACAGAGGACTCAATGCTATTACACGTTGAGACAGGTATCTGCTACCGCTTATTCCAGAACTGCTGGACAGGCTACAGACGGCCAAGGTCTTCACCAAACTTGATCTCCGCGGAGCTTATAATCTGGTAAAGATCTGCCTCAGGGATGAATGGAAGACCACCTTCAACACCTGGGATGGACACTATGAGTACCTCGTCATGCTGTTTGGGTTATACAGTGCTTCAGCGGTTTTTCAAAACCTAATGAATGAGGTACTTCGAGAGATGCTCCACTCATTTGTCATAATCCAATCTAGATGACGTTCTGGTCTATTCTAAAGATATAGCCACACACTGCTAGCATGTGAAACAAGTTCTACAAATCTTGAGATGTTCTCTACGACGGAAAAAAATTACGGCATTGGGGACAAGGAACTCCTAGCTATCGAGCTAGCGTTTGAAGAATGGCAAGAATGGATGGAGGGGGCCCAGCATCCCATTGTACTGTATACGGATCATAAAAATTTGGAATTTCTATGCTGCACACAGCGTCTAAACCCAAGACAGGCTCGCTGGGTCCCTATTCTTCAGCCGTTTTCAATTCTCATTATGCTACAAGCCTGCGTCTAAGAATATATGAGCTGACGCCTTATCTCGCACTACAGAGTCTGAGGAGTCATCCAATCCACCCCAGTACATCTTGGATCCGGCAAAGGTTATTGAGGCTCCCACGGATGTACCTCCTCTCGGCAAAACCGTGGCTCCAAGTCGATTAAGAAGAAAGGTTCTCTTGTGGGCTCACAACTCTCTTACAGCTGGACACCCTGTTAGGGTAAGAACCCTGGAACTTCTTTCCCAATATTACTGGTGGACTCACATGAGAACAGACGTCCGCACCTATGTTAGCTCCTGCCCTACCTGCACCAAACAGAAGCCGCTGCCAGGTCGCCCTTGGGGGCTTCTTCAGCCACTGCCGAACCCTGTTGAACCGTGGACCCACTTATCCATAGATTTTGTAGTGGATCTCCAACCATCCGAGGGGAAGACTGTATTTGGGTTTACCGTGGATCGGTTTTCTAAAATGGCTCATTTTGTCCCTTTTCCCAGACTTCCTTCTGCACCTGAGTTGGCCCAACTCTTTACACAACACATTTTCCGCTCTCATGGACTTCCTTCTCCACATTGTCTCTGACAGGGGCCCACAGTTCACGGCGAGGTACTGGAAAGCGCTCTGCAAGAAATTTGGGGTTCGCCTGGATTCACCTCTGCATTCCACCTCCAAAGCAACAGACAGCAGAGCGTACCAAACTGCTCATTAAAGACTTTTCTTCGAGCTTTTATAGCAGAGAAGCAAGACAATTGGGTGTCCAAATTACCATAGGCTGAATTCTCTTACAATAACCATACTCATTCAGCCATGGGGAAGTCTCCCTTTCAGCTTGTTTATGGAAGACAACCCAAGCTACCCTTACCTCTTCCACTGGTCGTGCTGTCCCCCACGGCACAAATGTCTGCCTAGCAACTTCGTTCCCTCTGAGGCTCTATACAAATCAAACTCCAGCAAATGGCCGCTACGGCTAAAAAATACGCCGCATCTCAAAAAAGATATAGTTGCAATGGAGAAGGTTCAGAGAAGGGCAACCAAAATGATAAAGGGGATGGAACAGCTTCCCTATGAGGAAAGGCTGAAGAGATTAGGGCTGTTCAGCTTGGAGAAGAGACAGCTGAGGGGGGATATGATAGAGGTCTTTAAGATCATGAGAGGTCTTGAACGAGTAGATGTGACTCGGTTATTTTCACTTTTGAATAATAGAAGGACTAGGGGGCATTCCATGAAGTTAGCAAGTAGCACATTTAAGACTAATCGGAGAAAATTCTTTTTCACTCAATGCACAATAAAGCTCTGGAATTTGTTGCCAGAGGATGTGGTTAGTGTAGTTAGTGTAGCTGGGTTCAAAAAAGATTTGGATAAGTTCTTGGAGGAGAAGTCCATTAATGGCTATTAATCAATTTTTCTTGGGGAATAGCCACTGCTGTTAATTGCATCAGTGGCATGGGATCTTCTTAGTGTTTGGGTAATTGCCAGGTTCTTGTGGCCTGGTTTTGGCCTCTGTTGGAAACGGGATGCTGAGCTTGATGGACCCTTGGTCTGACCCAGCATGGCAATTTCTTATGTTCTTATGTTCTTAATGATAGGTTACAGATTTTTACTAATAGGTCTGAAATTTCATTTTTTAGTTCCTTCAGAACTCTGGGGTGTATACCATCCAGTCTGGGTGATTTACTACTCTTCAGTTTGTCAATCAGGTCTACCACATCTTCTAGGTTCACCGTGATTTGATTCAGTCCACCTGAATCATTACCCATGAAAACCTTCTCCATTACGGGTACCTCCCCAACATCTTCTTCAGTAAACACCGAAGCAAAGAAATCATTTAATCTTTCCGCGATGGCCTTATTTTCTCTAAGTGCCCCTTTAATCCCTCGATCATCTAACGCTCCAACTGACTCCCTCACAGGCTCTCCACATCTTCAGCCTGCCTTGACTCGGACTGCTCTCTGTGCTCCTCTTCACCAGGAGACCTCCTCCTAAGTCCTGCCGGCCCCGGCACCCAAGGGCTCAACCTGCGGGGAACGAGGGCTGGTATAGGTGAAGGTCCTGTCTGGTCTCCTGGTTCTGATTCGCCTCCTGGCTGCGAGTACCGCTGCAGGCCTTCCTTCAGTGTGTCCACCATACATTCTAGCCGGCCCAATCGTCCATATTCACAACATCAGTGCCTTAGAGTTTTTATTTCCACCTTTTCTGCTTCATTCCCCCTTCATGGTGCCTTAGGATGATGCCACTTTTGGTGCCACTTTGTCTTTTGTACTGCCTTTGACATATCATGCCACTGTTGTTGGTGACCTCTTTTGAAGCCTTGGGGTATTTTTCCCCATCATGTTTCTTCCTTGCTTCTCTGATGGGGGCTTGGAGAACTCCTGCCACTGCTGGTACCCTTTTGCCCTTTATGGAGCCTTAGGCTATTCATTCAACTTTTTGTATGCCACTGACATGGTCTTGATGCATTGGCAATGCCTTCACCCTTCTGATGATGTCTGCCCACTAGGTTTATTAGAATTGATGATAAAACTCCAATTTTGGAGCCCGAAATATTTATTTATTTATTTTGTATTTAGAGGCCACTAATACTAAGGCCCATAGTGACTTAACAATTGGAAAATGCACAATAAAATCAGACTGCAGTGCTTTTCCCTAGCCCTTAATAGTAAGCAAAGAAATGAAAATATTATTTTCATTTTAAATTAATGAATCAAAAGGAGGTGCCCTATGAAACAAATGAATGTATTCTTCCTCTGCACACCCCTAATTCCCAATTTCCTTTACCCTTGGAATCAGGAACCATCATGGACCTAGACATAACAAGATCCCCATGGAATCCTCTTCTACCTTAGAAATGGAAAGAGAAAAATCTTCATTCCTGAAGCCAATAGAGAGCCACAGCCCATGGTTGCCTCCCATCTTCTTTAGGCACCGTATCTTTTACTTATGTTATTAACCCCATATGTACTAATCCAAGTTATATCAACTTGTTCATTGTAAATCATTTACTTGTCAATGTTATTGTTTAGAATGTAAACCGAATTGATCAGTAATTCTGTTATTGGAAAGTCAGTATATAAAAATGCTAAATAAAATAAAAAAAAAAATCTTCTCCCTTTGATTTTGACAGCTCCCTTCTTGTAGTGACTCACCAAAAGAGTGGTTCAGTGAGGAGATCTTTTCTCACTGAACCACTCTTTTGGGGATGGACCTATCTGCCACTCCCGAATGACCACTACTCACTTGGAACTTCCTATTCCTTTAATTTTCCTATTAACACCCTATGAGGAAAACCAAATCCCCTCTACATTAGATTATTAACTTTAACTGGATTATATTGTCACATTTCAGGAAGGTAGGCCCAAGAATTGCTGTTGGATTGGTGCAGCCCAGTTCGTGTGGCCACTGACTAGTCCCTCGATAGGAGGCTACAATCTGGACGGCAGAGTCCAGGTAGTGATGGAAAGCAGACTAAGACCAGAGCTAGCAGAGTTCAGGCAGAGAGGATAAACAGGCTAAGGTCAGGGCAGGCAACAAGCAAAACAACATCAAATGGCCAGGCTGGATCAGCAACAAGAAGTGAGTCAAAGGAAAAGGAAGGGCAGGGCAAGCAGGAAACAGACAGGTGAGTGTGGAGATTTTATCTTTTATCTCTGATTTGCTCCATAAAAATAGACAAGGATGAATCTGTTCCAATGCAATGCTTCCATTCTATTTTACATGTAATATTACAGTATTTTATGGACAAAGCCAAACTTTGAACAGACTCTCAATGGGCGTTCCAAAGTCCATTACATATAACGAGACTTATATATTGTCTCTACATACAGAGTCAGCATGCTTCAGCAAAATATGTCTTGTCCTAGCATTTTATTTCATCTTCACCAATTACAGTCTCATCTCTGCATTTTATTCCAGTAACATATGTCTTAGGGCATGATTTGTCAACAGGTCAGCATGACCTAAGTTCCAGTTATAATTATCTACAAGCCCAGCACATTTTGTTACTGATAAGAAAGGATCATATGTTTTTGTCTAATTATGAAACCTTGACTTTTTCTCCTACTAAACTTTGTTCTCGCAAACATAGCAAAAATCAGTTTAATGGGTATAATTTTAAATAAATTTAATTTGCTAACATAAGCTAAATTGTACAGAGAAAATAAATATGTTTCAGTGCCTTACAGATGAACTGATTGTTTTGTTCACCTAGGAATTTCGATAGCGTTATGACAACCCTGTCTCACATTCAGCTGCTCAATTCAGGTACTATATACTATATATACAGATAGTCATTTTTTAACTTTTTTTCTAATATACTGGCTAATGACCTGATGTACATAAGCTATTCAGTGAGGCAGTCTGTTTGCCCTCAGAGGCCCCACTATAGCCATTAATCTTTCATGTTTTCTGTGACTTCCAAGAGGAGACAGAATTAACAGGCAATGAACTTTCTGTCCTTTTCAAAAATTGTTAAGCTCAATGTTTTAAAACTGTACATTTGGAGATATCATCCAGGATGGTTGTGCTATTTTTCATTTACAGCTGGTATTTTCATGCCCTTTGAAAATCAATGGCATCATATGTGGTCTCTGCTGTTTATTATGCTCTGTTTCATTTTTAGAATTGTGTTTGCTTGATGATGTCTGAAAATTCAATTTTTTATACAGTCTCACAATTTTTAAAAAGTAAGCAGCTATGATTAGTCTGACTTTGGATTTTAATACTAATTTCAGTTTAAAACCTGTTCAACAGCATTCTTAACATCACTATAACTAGGATTGTGATGCTTGTGTACTTAGGGCCTGAGTCAAAGACTTTTCCCATAGACGCCAAATGGCAGAAGAGCATTAGTGAATTAGGCCTTTAGTGTAATTCAGGTGCAATGAGTATTCAATAAAAAAATCTGATCACAGACATATATACTGGTACTTAAGGTAAGGGAAGAAGATAATCATTGAATATTGCTTTGATGAACAACAAGGGAGAAATGATGAATTGAAAAATACCTTTTGGGGCAATTTTGAAACCCAATTTTCAGGCCTTCAGTGCTTTGTATTTTGTATTTATGAGCCTATAAGCCTAATTTTAAAGGCAAAAACTCTTTGTGGCATTTCCCTTTGAAAATTTTGAGCTAGTGGGGTTTGTAGGTAGCAAATTATCTGTGGACTATGCACTTACTTTACAGTTGGTGCAAAGTTCATACCTAAAGTGCATACAAGGATTTCATAATAAAATCCTCATATGTGCTTTCCCTGGCCCAGCTTCGGCCTCATCTCTAGTCCCTGCAGCTGCAAGTAAACGTACTGTTTCACTGGTCATGCTCCTGTTACTGCTGCGAGGAGAGCTATTTTAAGCCTGGGGAATTTACCTGGGTAACTATTTAGTTGCCCAGTTAAATCACTTTGAAAATACACAGAGTTTAGGTACAACACATTGCCTAAGATTAGAATCTGAAGTTTTATTTAAAAAAAATAGATTGAGTTTCTGTCTTCTGAAAGAAAACGTTCAGGCAAACGTTCACTCAGAGAGAATGTTCTTTTCCAGTGTGTGTGGCACATAAGCATCCTCAACCTGTAAAACATTTACAAACATGTATCTCAGACTAAACTCCAAATCCCATACTCTATCTTTTAATTAAAGGAGAAATTCCATTAATTTTCGTTGGTAATAGTTTTGCAACTAGTACTGTTCACTTTTTATAGAGTTCATTTTATCACAGGCTGCATACATTTGACCCAGTATGGCAATTTCTTATGTTCTTATGTACTTCTTCCTCTTGGCTGACTTCCAGTGATTCCCTTCCCGGCAAACAAACCCCTCGCTGCATGTGTGTATCCATCGGCCCAACAAGGGGATCCTCTGACGGGGCAACTGAGACCTCACTCTCCATAGCCCTTCTATTGCAGCCGGAATGAGGCATCACAGACCCAAAGTAAATTCGAGTGGAAAAGAGGTTTGCAACTCCGTGCAGAGCTAGGTCACCTTCTTCGATCCTTACTTCTGCTATTTATCACGAGCAAGTTAGAATAAAAATCTTTAGAACCAAATACTGACAGGGTGAGGGGGGTCTCAGTCAACTGGGGGGAGTGCAGGTTGAAGAACCAGGGAGGTCTTGATGATCTAGAGATAGACTGAGCGAACTGGTGGACTAATTGGTAAAACTGGGATTTGCCATCACTCACGCATGTTTTAAATTATGCTCACTTGTACACGTAAAAGCCAAGACCTAATGAAAATATGTGAATAGTCTTTCCTCGTGTAACTGCTTAAAATTAGGAGCACACACGGGCACATAGGCATATTTTATATAATGCACACTTGTGCACTCATTTTAAAGCTACTGTCCTTGGCAATTTTGTATGCATGCTGAATAGCGTGCTATGCACATCTAAGGTAACTTTCAAACAACTCACGTGATCTCAAATATGCACATATATGACCGCGCGGATATCTACTGCATTACTTTATAACCTGCGTGCATGAGGTACGTACATATTATAAAATAGGTGTATGTTTACCCCCAAACAAATGTGCATTTGTATGGTTATGCATTGAAAGCGTGTACTTTTCCTACCTATTTAAATACATACGAGTGTATATCTTATGCGCAAAAAAACCCTGCAACTTGCTCACCTAAAGCCCTGTTTAAACATGTGCGTGTAATTGAAATCACCAGTTTGCTGAAACCTCCACCAGTTCACCCAGTGCTTCTCAGGTTATTGAGACCCCGTTGTTTCTGAATTCCCCCCAGTTCATCCAGACCTACCCAACCAATAGCAAACAAGACATGTATCTGATATCAATTGTACAGGATAATTAATAGGAATAAAATTACGCAAATATGTTGACAAATGTAAATCTCTTACAAAATAGCAACTTGCATGCATTCCTCTTGGTCCCGCTCCTAAATTACCCATTTTTTCACGCGAAAATGTTGAGTGAGATTGAAAATACATGTGTAGTTTTGATGTTTATAAAATAGCATGTAGACGAGTACAAGCTACTTACATGTATTTGAGCCTGCCCTACAAAAATGCATGTAAATGTTTTGAAAATTCCCCCCCCCTTAGGCTTTGGCCATGCACTCTAAACTGGTCTCGGAAGACATTTGAGCGTTTGATCGGGAGTGGCAGTCCTATTCTGAAACACAATCAGGTTGTGCAAATTCCTCTCCCTCACTTATCAGAATGCTTACTAGCCCAGGTAGGAGTTGAGAGCACAGTAGGGCTCCTGGTGTTCTACAAGTCATTCATTTAAGAACTACTAGAGGTTATCACAGATCTGACTCTCAGTGAATATGGGTAACTTCAACCTACATATGGAGAAACCATTGCTCCTTGTGGATTTCCTCACCACCATGATGAAACAGGCTGTTAAATCCCCAACATATGAGAAGGGACACATCCTTGACCTGATCTTCCACATGGGAGTGAAAGAACCAGAACATTATCAGGATGACATCAAGACAATGCTGCTTTTCGTGGAATGACTACTCACTAATTAAGTTCTCTCTGTGCAGTGTCTTTGAACAGGTGCACACTAAATGATCCTTGAAGTGATCTGGAACATATAACGCCAGACCACTACAAATTTGCTAAATGCCTTAGATTACTCTCCCAGTGGAAGAGAAGCTATCATTAGTAACAGCTCAGGTAAAATTATGGAATGAAGACTTAGTATATGCCCTGGACAAAACTGCCCTACAAAAAAGGTCTTAGGTCCTCCCTACAGATACTTCCCATGATACTTCCCAAGTCATTCAAGACCTAAAATTACAAAGGTGAAAACTAGAAAGAAAATGGTGAAAAATACTCAAGGAGGGCAGCGTAACATAAAGAAACTTAGAAATGACGGCAGAAGACCAAACGGCCCATCCAGTCTGCCCAGCAAGGTTCGCACTTTTTTTTTCTCATACTTATCTGTTTCTCTTGGCTCTTATTAACCTTTTGGTTCTATGTCCCTTCCACCCCCACCATTAATGTAGAGAGCAGTGTTGGAACTGCATCTAAGTGAAATATCTAGCTTAATTAGTTAGGGGTAGTAACCGCCGCAATAAGCAAGCTACACCCATGCTTATTTGTTTGTTTACCCAGACTATGTTATTCAGTCCTTGTTGGGACTTACGCGCATCCCGGGGCTATGCGCGCGCCGGCGGCCTATGCAAAATAGGTACGCCAGCGCGCGAGTGCCCTGCGCGCGTAAATCCGGCCGGATTTACTCGTGCAGGGCTTTTAAAATCTGGCCCTGTGAAACTGGAAGCTGCAGTAGGCCAGATCGACAAACGAAAGAGTAGTAAATCACCTGGACCGGATGGTATGCATCCTAGAGTACTGAAGGAACTCAAAAATGAAATTTGTGATCTATTAGTTAAAATTTGTAACCTATCATTAAAATCATCCATTGTACCTGAAGACTGGAGGGTGGGCAATGTAACTCCAATATTTATAAAGGGCTCCAGTGGCGATCTGGGAAACTATAGACCAGTGAGCCTGACTTCAGTGCCGGGAAAAATAGTGGAAATTATTCTAAAGATCAAAATCGTAGAGCATATAGAAAGACATGGCTTAATGGAACACAGTGAACATGGATTTACTCAAAGGAAGTCTTGACTCACAAATCTGCTTCATTTTTTTGAAGGGGTTAATAAACATGTGGATAAAGGTGAATCGGTAGATTTAGTGTATTTGGATTTTCAGAAGGCATTTGCAAGGTCCCTCATGAGAGGCTTCTAAGAAAACTAAACAGTCATGGGATAGGAGACGATGTCCTTTCGTGGATTACAAACTGGTTAAAAGACAGGAAAGAGAGAGTAGGATTAAATGGTGAATTTTTCTCAGTGGAAAAGGGTAAACAGTGGAGTGCCTCAGGGATCTGTACTTGGACCTCTGCTTTTCAATATATTTATAAATGATCTGGAAAGGAATATGACGAGCGAGGTTATCAAATTTGCGGATGATACAAAATTATTCAGAGTAGTTAAATCACAAGCGGATTGTGATACATTACAGGGGGGACCTTTCAAGACTGGAAGATTGGGCATCCAAATGGCAGATTAAATTTAATGTGGACAAGTGCAAGGTGTTGCATATAAGGAAAAATAACCCTTGCTGCAGTTACACAATGTTAGGTTCCATATTAGGAGCTACCAACCAGGAAAAAGATCTAGGCATCATAATGGATAATACTATAAAATCGTAAGCTCAGTGTGCTGCAGCAGTCAAAAAAGCAAACAGAATGTTAGGAATTATTAGGAAGGAAATGGTTAATAAAATGAAAAATGTCATAATGCCTCTGTATCGCTCCATGGTGAGACCGCACCTTGAATACTGTGTACAGTTCTGGTCGCCGCATCTCAAAAAAGATATAGTTGCGATGGAGAAGGTACAGAGAAGGGCAACCAAAATGATAAAGGGGATGGAACAGCTCCCCTATGAGAAAAGGCTGAAGAGGTTAGGGCTGTTCAGCTTGGAGAAAAGAAGGCTGAGGGGGGATATGTAGAGGTCTTTAAGATCATGAGAGGTCTTGAATGAGTAGATGTGAAGCGGTTATTTACACTTTCGGATAATGGAAGGACTAGGGGGCATTCCATGAAGTTAGCAAGTAGCACATTTAAGACTAATCGGAGAAAATTCTTTTTCATTCAGTGCACAATTAAGCTCTGGAATTTGTTGCCAGAGGATGTGTTTAGTGCAGTTAGTATAACTGGATTCAAAAAAGGTTTGGATAAGTTTTTGGAGGCGAGGTCCATTAACTGCTATTAATCAAGTTTACTTAGGGAATAGCCACTGCTATAAACTGCATCAGTAGCATGGGATCTTCTTAGTGTTTGGGTACTTGCCAGTTTCTTGTGGCTTGGTTTGGCCTCTGTTGGAAACAGGATGCTGGGGCTTCATGGACCCTTGGTCTTACCCAGCATGACAATTTCTTATGTTCTTAGAATTAAACTGACTGCTAAAAATTGGCTGGCACCATTATGTCTGAACGTCGCTGTTACGGCCTAATGTTTTGATGACATATTGTGTATTTATTTCAAGTTTTGTCATTTTTATTATTGTATTTCAAATTTAGACCTTATTGTCCACCTTCTTTAGATTTGAATTGCTAAGCTGCTACTAGTCTCTGATTGCATGCTGCCACTTTAATATGTTATACCTCACCTTGGGTGAATTTCTTATTAAAAAAGATGCAGTTAATAAATCCAAATAAGTAATAATAAATATATGCTTAAACTAGCATGTTAATGAAGGAATGTCAGATGCCTTTTAGGTTTGAGTGGATGCTTGGAAGTTACACTCACATTACACCAATTTTCAAAGTTTGCTTTGAAAATTATCCCAGCAAAACTACTTGTACCTTTTGTAGAGTGTGCATAATGGGGTACATTTTATAAAAAAAGCACGAGTGGCCTTGGAGGGAACTTTCCTTCCGCCTCCCCCCACCTTCCCCTCCCTTCCCCACCCCCCCAGCCCTATCTACACTCTACCTTTATTCCCATAGTTACGCCTGCTCGAGGCAGGCGTAACCCGCGCGGGCCGGCTGCCGGTGCACCAGGTTCTGGTCCGGAGGCCGCGGCCATGCCCCTGGGCCAGAACCACGCCCTCGGATGACGCGCCGCCGCGACATGCCCCCTGACGCCCCCCAGGAAAGCCCCCGGACTTACGCGCGTTCCGAGGTTTGTGCGCGCCGCCGAACCTATGCAAAATAGGCTCGGCGCGCGGAGGGGGGGGGGTTGGGGTAGGTTTTCGGGGGTTGCGTGCATAACCCTTTGAAAATCTACCCCAATTTGCTGAGAGACTTTACGTGCATACTTTTTAAAACCAGGTGTTCGCTTTTTAGGTCACATGCTGTTTCCAGGGCTTAACTAACAGGATGTGCAGTGGAATACTGATGGAGGAGATGTGGGAGGTGAGAGAGACAGCCGGCAGTGGGAGGGTAAGGATTCTGCCTCAGATGAACTGGACAGGTTTTTTTTTCCCCCATTTGCCTTTCCCAGAGAAGAGAGACTGCCCTGCTGCTGTTCTCTGTACTTCCAGAATCCTGATGGCCCGAGGTTTGGCATTTGCTTTGAAGTGCCGCCAGGTGGAATATAAATTAAAAATTGTTTTATTTATTTAGGTTCCCTCCCCCCCCCCCCCCCCCCCCAGATGTCATCACTGGCCCTAATGAGGACATGGCCCACAGCAGGAAGGTAGAAGATTCTGCCTCATTAGATCCCCACCAGAGGTGACTGGGGGAGATTCATTCGTTTATTTCCCAGAGAGGAGGGAGAGCCCCGTTGCTATTAAACAGTAACACAGTAAATGTCAGCAGAGATAGACCCTTGTGGTCCACCCAGTCTGCCCAGCAAGTTTTATTTTTTTTTCAATGTAAGGGTAGTAAATGCCTCTCCATACAGGTTAACCCTAGTTAACATAAATTACCCCTTTGCTTCACTTCCATTCTCTTTGTTTTGAATTCCATTAATGTTCTTGTCTTCACTATCTCTTCCGGGAGGGCATGTCATGCATCCACCACCACTCTTTCTCTGTCCCCTGTGTTGCCTGGACACTGATGGCCTGAGGCACCGCCCTTCCCATGAACATTTTCATAGGCCCTGTAGTGGGAGGGTGATGATTCTGCCTTATTGGACTTTCTGGAGGTGCTTGGGGAAGAAATTCTCCATATGCCTCCCTCAGAGGCTGTTGCTGTTCCCTGTGATGCCTGGACGCTGACAGTCTGAGGCTTTCCCCCTCCCACTGATTTCATGAGCCCTGCTGAAAAAATGGCCAACAGTGGGGTCAGAACATCTCTAAAGGGGGATGCCCATTTGGGAGCTCCTAAGCATCTAGGGGAGTTTAGGCCATCTGTGCTGTCTCCAATAGGGAATCTGCATTGTCAGTGGATTGTTCTAGTGGTTAGCAGGAAATTATGGGTGGTGTTTGATTACCATGACTGTTAAGGTTTAGATAAACAAGAGTATGGAGTGTGAATTATTTGGGGGTTAGGGTTTTTATTATTATTATTATTATTATTATTATTATTATTTTGTATTATGTATTGATGTATGCTTAAAATTGTATTAATTTACATATATGAACTGGGTTATGATATGCTGTATTTAATTTTATGTATGAAAGGGTTTATTTTTATATATATTTTAAGCTGCTCTGCCAGTTTGATAGGTCTGAAAGGGTGGGATAAACATTCAAATTAGAATTAGGTTATTAGAGGATGGGGATAGAGAGAGGAGTGTAAGAGAGAGAGGCCTGAGAGGAGAAACACAAACATATATCTAAGCAATTCTCAAAAACTTCCAAATTTATTTAGACAAGAAAATGTATTTTCAAACCAAAGGTGCATTGGTGACAACTGTTTTATGAATATTGTTTTATGCCCTGATTGTACAGAAATGGTGTACTGCATGTATTCTTTGTCCTGCATATACTCAGATGGTATGAAAAATCTGCAAGACACTGATGTTGCAGCAGAGATAAGGCTGCAGCAATTGAGTAATAAAGTCTCTCACAGAAGATATCAAGCTATTACTTGGAGAGATGATTAGGGGCTAGCCTCTTCCCAGCTAAAGCTGGCCAGTCATCTCCCACCTTTCTACCTCTGGCCTGTGGCCCTCTGAGATGGCCATTCTTGCATGACAGGGATAGAGTTAATGACATGGAAGAAGTGGGAATAGCTTTGGTGAATGGGATGCACATTGGTGTTATTAGCTGCCTGAACTTGTTTTGCTGTACTATGGTGATGGCCATAGCTGTCATTGCTTTGGTTAATCTGTCCATATTCTTGCAGGCGTTCTTAGACTTTGGCACGAATAAGTTATCAGAGCATCTTTGGCTTTTTTGATGACAACCTTTTTTTTTTTCATCTGGATCACTTTTTAATAACTTTTATGCCCTCATGGACTGTGTCATTTTGCTGTTGCTGCATCAACACTATAGGATGCTTATAGAGGGAGGATGCCAATGTATATTTCTTAATCAAGGTAGTCAGGTTCTTCCTAGTAACTTCTAACAATAACTTCTTCACGAACACTTCCATTTCTTATACCCCAGTCCCATTGTCTGACCACCATCTCTTACTATGCAAGTCTCAAACGAACTACAACAACCCAACAAATAATAATTCTACAAAAATATCCTTCAAATTCCGTCCTCCTTTTCAAACTAATCTTCTCCTTCAAGAGCTGGGACTCCAACTAGCGAATCTAGATTTATCAAACATAAACAACGCTATCCAATCCTGGTCTCTAATCACTGAAACAACCGCTAACATCATTAACCCAGAGAAGGTCAAACGTCTAAAGAACAAAAATGAAATTCAAAACCCCTGGTTTAACACCACTCTAAAAAACATGAAATCAGCCCTCAGGAAAACAGAGAAAGAATGGCAAAAAAATAAGCTGCCTGCTACACTACAAAAATACCGTACACAATTAGCGGTCTACAAAAAATCAATCCAAAACACAAAACGAGACTACTACGGTTATAAAATAATAAATTCCTCTAACAAATCCAAATCCTTGTTCAACATTGTAAACAACCTCATTTCCGATAACTGCATCTCCAACGCAACTATCACAAAAAAAAACCTAAGCCAAGATTTAGCCATCTTCTTTAAGGACAACATCTCAAAAATAACAGATGCCATCAACACCACTTCAAACTTCAATTTTCAAACATCAACAAATAACATCTCTCCTTGGCTCGACTTCAGACCTATCTCCATCATGGAAACAGAAAAAATGCTGAAAAAAATCAACCCTGCACGTCACGATCTAGACACCATTCCCACCCGAGTACTTAAAGAAATTGCTTATCCTTTAGCTCCAACAATTTCAGCAATCGTCAACAAATCGCTCGAGGAAGGAGAGCTGCCTCCCAAGCTAAAAATCACCACCATCACACCTTTATTAAAGAAAAAAAACCTCAACCCAGACGACCTAAACAATTACCGCCCAATCTCCAACCTACCCTTTTTTGCCAAAATGATAGAGAAGGCGGCTTTGAAACAACTCAACGAACATCTAGACGATAACAAAATTCTTTATCCCACCCAATTTGGCTTCAGAAAAAACCACAGTACTGAAACCTTCCTACTTAACCTTTCCAATACCATCCTAAGAGGACTCGACAACAAAAAAGGATACCTGCTGATTCTTTTAGACCTCTCTGCAGCCTTTGACACATTGGATCACAAAATTCTTATCTCCTGTCTTGAATCCATTGGGCTAGCTGGCAAAACTCTTAGTTGGTTTACATCCTTCCTCAATAATAGATACTTCAAAGTTTCTTACAACAATAGTTCATCGAACCCTATCCCCCTCGAAACAGGTGTGCCACAAGGATCAGCACTATCACCCATTTTATTCAACATCTACCTTACTCCTTTATGCCATCTCTTATCAAGACTTGACATAACGTATTACATGTATGCCGATGACATACAAATCCTCATTCCAATTTCCTCCTCGATAGAAGATGCTATGTCAAAAGCTGCCTCACACCTGGATGCAATCAGAAACATGCTAATTCATCTTAAATTATGTTTAAATATGAGCAAAACCGAATGTATACTAATTGCCAAAAAAAATCCTGGACACAAAACAATTCCACCCTTCCATTTTGACAAGACCCTCATCCAACTTAAAGAGAGCGTTAAAGACCTGGGATTTTGGTTAGAAATTGATCTAAACTACAAAAAACACATCGCTACAAAAATAAAAGAAGGCTTTCACAAACTTCAGATAATAAAACACCTAAAACCACTGCTTCACCCCCATGATTTCAAAACCATCCTACAAGCCCTCATATTTTCCGGCTTGGATTACTGCAACTCCCTATTGATAGGCCTTCCAAAAACATCTTTGAGACCCTTGCAGCTTCTTCAGAATGCCGCTGCCAGAGTTCTAACAGGTAAAAGAAAAGCTGATCACATTACACCTGTTCTCAACCAATTACAGTGGCTCCCTATTGAAAAAAGAATACAATTCAAAGTTCTCTCTATACTCCACAAAGCAATACATAAAACCGACTACACTGCCTTTGATGACATCATTCACATACATTGCTCTCAACGAACAACAAGAACAACTAGTAAACTTCAACTAGTGATTCCCTCACTTCCACAGGCCAAACTATCCTCCACCAGAAACAGAGCCTTCTCCATCATTGGCCCAAAGTTATGGAATTCGTTACCTCATTTCCTTACCAATCAAGAAAACTTAAAATCCTTCAAAAAAGACCTAAAATTCTGGCTACTCAGCCAAACTTTTAAGGACAGCACTCAATGTCTTTAAAGTATAATCCCATAGCCTGCTATCATTCAATATCCCCCTTGGACAATCTCCCCTGTTTCATGCTACAGATGCCTCCTTTTTACGATGTACTCAGATATCTCTGTTCATCTATTCAGTGTACCTACCCTGTGTTTATCTTGTTCTGTTCATTCTCCTAGTTTATGCCATCTCTCATTATTGTTAATTTTTAAATTTCAAATATCGTTCAATGTAACAAGTTGTTTTGTATGTAAACTGGAGTGAAGGCAACCCTGCTATACCTCGGTATATAAAAAATGCTAAATAAATAGTAGGAATTTGCATTTGTTTGAAATGAATGGTGAAAATGACCCCATTTCCAGTTAGTTTCAAACAAACCAAAAATGACTGTTAAAGTATGAAAAATGTTCTGTTTTTGGCATGCACTGTTTCAAATAGTGCATGCTATTCACAAATGGCCAGATTTTAATAGCTACGCGCGGGTGTAGATTTGTGCATGCAACCCAGCGCACACAAATCCACGCCCGATTTCATAACATGCGTGCGCCGAGCCCTAGGGGAGCCCGGATGGCTTTTCCCGTTCCCTCCGAGGCCGCTCCGAAATCGGAGGGAACTTTCCTTCAGCCCCCCCATCTTCCCCTCCCTTCCCCTATGTAACCCGTCCCCTCAGCCCTACCTAAATCCCCCCCACCTTTATTTTATGTTGCGCCTACCTCCAGGCAGGCATAGGCTGCGTGCGCCGGCCAATGGCCGGCCTGCGATCCCAGGCACAGCAGCAAATGGCCGCTGTGCCTGGAGCCTCCGGCCCCGCCCCCACACCACCCCGCCCACGTCCTGCCCCTTTTTTCGATTCTCAGGACATAGGCGCGTCCTGGTGCTTTATGCGTGCCGCGCCTTTTGAAAATAGGCCTGGCGCGCGTAACCCCCCCATCACGCGTAAATCCACCTGGATTTACGCGCGTAAGCTTTGAAAATCTGCCCCACATAGGGCCAGATTTTCTAACGTATGCGCGGGCGAAGATTTGTGTGCGCAACCGGCGCGCACAAATTTACGCCCGATTTTATAACATGCGCGCGCAGCCATGCGCATGTTATAAAATCCTGGATCGGCGCATGCAAGGGGGTGCACAGTTGTGCACCTTGCGCGTGCCGAGCCGTAGCGGAGCCCCTGATGGCTTTCCCCATTCCCTCCGAGGCTGCTCCGAAATCGGCGGTGCACATAAGGACTCGGGATGCGCCTATGTCCTGGGGCTCGAAAAAAGGGGCGGGGCGGCCTTGGAGGGAACTTTCCTTTCGCCCCTGCGCACCTTCCCCTCTCTTCCCCTATCTAACCCGCCCTCCAGCCCTACCTAAATCCCTCCTACCTTTATTATTTAAGTTGTGCCTGCCTCTGGCCTCTGGCCACACCCCGGACCACCCATTCCCCTCCCATTTTTTCAAGCCCTGGGGCTCGGCGCGCGCAGGAGCGGGTTTTCTGGGCTATGCGCGTAACATACGCGCGTAACCCTTTGAAAATCTGCCCCATAGTGTATACTATTTACTGTAATTGAAAAAAGATGAAAATGAGAAATGAAAAAATATCTTGAAAAATGAACATACAAAACAGAAATGAAAAAATTGAGTATGCCCATCCTTACATCAAAAACGTACACAGAATAGATTTGCCAGCACTAGCTGTAGCTCTATCTGAGGCTAGTCCTTCTTTTCAAATTTCCAGGCTGGATGTCATATCAGGGTATGGGTTAGTCATTTGTAATGTGTGTAGCACAGCTTCCAAGATGAAACTATTGCCTTTCCGATTCCTGTTTGTCAGAAGCAGTGGGAGAGAAGGGTGGAGGTTATGCAAAGGTACACCCCTAAGAGGTGGAAGAGATACTACATCAAAGAAGAATAAAGTCAGCATTCTGTCAACATTAATTAGAAGACTGTCCATAATCTAAAAAGATATGCTAGTTAATTTGATAAGTTTAACAATGCCAAGTCTCAGGTCCCCCTTTGACACGGATCATATTTTACCAGAGCTGCATTGAGAGAGATATTGTAGTCCTGGGGGAATTCTGTGCTACTGCGGAGTGCAGAATTCCTGCAGAATTCCGCTCTTGTGCAGCTGTACAGAATTTGGCAGGCTCCAGTGTCCTCTGAGTGGAGGCCATCCTGCTTGCAGTGAAGATGGAGCAGACCCCAGTGAGAGTGAGTCTGTTTGGAAGACTGCGAGCCTGGGAGTGAGAGAGAGAGCATGTGTGAGGGTGCGTGGGTGTGGGTGCCAGAGAGAAGGAGCCTGTATGAGGAAATTGTGAAGGAGTGTGTATGTGTGTGTGAGACATTGGGAGTTGTGTGTGAAAAAGAGATTGTGTGTATGGGAGGGTGCTTGTTTGTTTGTGAGAGAGGGAACCTGTGTGAAGGGATGTATATGTGTGTGTGTGAGAGAGAGAGGGAGCCTATATGTAGGGGGGGTGGTGAGCAAGAGAGGGAGCCAGTGTGCAGAGGGAGAGACATAGCCTGTGAGAGGGTGTATGCATGAGAGAGAAAGGGAGCCTGTATGAGGGTGTGTGTGTGTGTGTGTGCATGACAGAGAAAGGGGGGAGTCTGTATGAAAGTATGTGTGTGAGGCAGCAAGGGACAGAGGGAGCTGTGTGAGGGGCAGAACAGAGAGAGGGGTCAAACTCTGGGAGAAGAGATAGAGTGGAAGGGATTGAGCCTAGAGGAGGAGGGGAGAAAGAGTGGCAGGTGGAGGAGTTGGGACCTGAGACGCCATTGGTTTCACACAAATCATTTCTTCTCCTACTCACAAAGCAGGGCACACCCTTGATCTCATCTTTATTAACACCAGTATCCACTCCCCTAACAAGCCCTCATATACCCCTTTTCCATGGTCCGACCACTCCATTATCAAAACCTCTCTCTCTATAAAGACACCTAATTCATGCAACCCCCACACAAGCACCTCTATTGTCTATAGAAAACCCTGCCCCAGCGAGGATCTCATCTCAGCCTTAGCCGGATCCTTGTCCAAACTTGACTGCTCTTCCCCTGTGGCTGCCATCGACTCATGGAGCAATGTCACCTTAGGTATTGCCAACAAACTGTGCCCCATCACCAGACACGAGGTGAACCCATCTGCAAAAAACCAAAAACCATGGTACTCCATTGATCTAAGACAAATGAAAAATGACCTCAGACAAAAGGAAAGAGCCTGGAGCAAAGATCCCACCCCTCAAAAAACATCCATCTTCAAATCCTTCCTACATTACTACAGATCCTCCATACTGAAAGCTAAACATGACTTCTATGCCTCAAGAATACATGACTACAAATACAACCCTAAAACCCTCTTCACCTATGTATCCAATCTCACCAAGCCTGCACCCCCCGCTATTCCAGACAATGAAGCCAGTAGCTAATGTGAAGAACTGGCTCTCTACTTTCACAATAAAATTGCTAATATCCTCCTTAGACTTCCCCCTGATCCCCATCCGCTCCCTGTAGGCTCAGGCTCAACCTCTGCTACCTTCAACTCCCTTGACCTTGTCTCGTCCACCGAAATCGTATCAATCCTCAAAAAGATTAAACCTGCTACACACCCTTCTGACACTATTCCCACTAAAGCCCTCCTCATGATACCTGACACCATTGCCAAACCTATTGCTGATGTCATCAATTGCTCCCTCAATTCTGGCATTGTACCTGACTCCCTCAAGCATGCAGTGGTTAAACCGCTGCTCAGGAAACCCTCATTAGACCCTAAGGACCCCGCTAACTTTCGCCCTATCTCCAATCTCCCTTTCATCTCAAATTATGGAAAAGGTCGTCAACGCCCAGTTAACAGACTACCTTGAAACCAACAACTTACTTCATTCCTCCCAATTCGGCTTTCGCAAGTATCTCAACACTGAGACCCTCCTTCTCTCCTTAACTGATTACCTTATCAGAGGCATGGACCAAGGACACTGTTACATCTTTGCCCTGCTGGACATTTCGACTGCTTTCAACACCATAACCACAATCATCTCCTCGCCCGCCTATCTGACATTGGCTTCTTTGGCTCTGCACTTAAGTGGTTCACTTCCTATCTCGCAAACAGGCAATTCTCTGTTAAGATAGGCAACGCTGAATCCACCTATGAACATACTCTCCCAGGGAGTCCCTCAAGGTTCCTCCCTCTCTTCTACTTTATTCAATATCTATCTCACCCCTCTTTGCCAGCTCTTAACTGATCTCGGCCTCAAATTCTATCTTTATGCTGATGATGTGCAAATCATTATACCCATTCATGGCTCACTATCTAACGCCCTTACATTTTGGGGAAATTGCCGTGCAGCTATCAATACCTTACTCACAAACCTCCATCTGGCTCCAAACACTTCCAAAACAGAACTGCTCCTCATCTCTCAACACCTACCTATTAAACCCGTTCTTGCTAACGATCCTGCCTATCATACACTCCACTCACAGCTTTGTGCCAGAAACCTCAGGGTTCAGATCGACCAGCAACTGAACCTAAAAAAACCACATCAATACAATCCTCAAGGAGGGATTCTACAAACTCAATATCATGAAAAAACTGAAGCCTTTACTTCATGCTAATGACTTCCGTACTGTCATTCAGGCCACACTCTCATCTAAAATGGACTATTGTAACTCCCTCCTCCTTGGCCTACCCCACTCCTCCATAAAACTCCTCCAAATGCTGCAGAATGCAGTAGCCAGAACTATCTCCAATACACGTAAATACGATTATATCACCCCCGTCCTGAAAGACCTTCATTGGCTCCCTGTCCCATCCCGCATCCTCTATAAAACCCTCACCACTATCCACAAAGCCATTTACACACACAATTCCAACTGGCTTGAGACCCCTTCTGCCTCTCATGCTCTAACCGACCCACTAGAACCTCCAACTGTTGTGTTCCGTGGGAGCCCCGGGGGAGGGCTCCGATCCTGGCCGTCGCCCCCGCACGGCCTCCCGAGCTGCCCACTGCAGGGGGAGCCGTCCTGCTCCCCCCTCGCGGCGTCCAGCGTCATCTCTCCTCCGCGGGACAAAATCAAAGATGGCCGCCGCCATCTTTAGGCACAAGGCCGCGCCTCCTCATTAGCCTTAAAGGGACATGATCCCTTTAACCAGGCTCAGCTGTTCCCTATGAGCTGGAGCAGAGGAAGTATAAAGGGAGACTTCCTCTGCTCATTCCTCGACTTGGCAACGTCTTCGATTGTTGCTAGTCCGCTTGCCTCGGTGAGTTCCTTGAGCTTGGCTTCTGGTTCCTGACTTCGGATTGGCTTACGGTGATTCTCTGGCATACGATGACCCTCTGGCACCCGACCTAGGACCCTTCACGACTACCGTCTCCAAGGGCCCACCTAAGTTCCAGTGGCCCGGGTCCCTACAGGCTCCTCCTGGGGGGACCGCGGGCTTCCAGGGTGAAGCTCCACTCAGCCCTTGCACCGGCACCTGACCTCTCAAAGGTCTACCTAAGTCCCAGTGGTCTGGGTCCCTACGGGCTCCTCCTGGGGGGACCACAGACTTCCAGGGGTGAAGACTCAGCTCCTCTTCTCATCTCTTCATCCGCTTCCGCAGTCACCTCAGTCTTCAGTGCCAGGGGTCAGCCGGTCCAGTCTCCTGCTCTGCCTCGCCACCCGACGAGAGAACCTACGGACCCTCTGAAAGGTACACCATCCTCCCGTCGGCCAAGGGTTCACAACCTGAACATAACAGATTGCCAAGTCCATGGACCCGGCAGAGGCATCCGCCCACCAGGTCATTCCAGGAATGGCCCAGCGCCTGCTGGATCAGCAGAAAACTCTGGACGCCCTGGTTTCCTCAGTGCAGAGCCTGAACCAGCGTTTTGATGTGTTGGCTCCTATGAACCCTACGTTGCCTTCTCCACCTATGGCTTCTGGGGGTCGGTCTGTGGTTCGCATACCCACACCACCACGGTTCTCCGGGGAACCTCGGGCCTGCAGGGGTTTTATGAACCAGTGCAATATGCACTTCCGCCTGCAGGCCGCTCTCTTTCCAGATGACGCCACCAAGACAACCTTTATCCTGGCTCTTCTTGAAGGCAAGGCCCTAGAATGGGCTTCCCCCTATGGGAACGGGACGATCCCATTCTAAGGAACCTCAGGGAGTTTTGGGAGTTGTTCCGAATACATTTCGGGGATCCAGCTCAAGAGGTTTCGGCAGGGCCGAGACTACTGCAGTTATGCCAAGGCTCCAGGACATTGGCGGAATACGCTATCGACTTTCGGGCCCTCTTCTCGGAGCTCGGTTGGGACTCCGACTGCCTCCACACCATTTTCTATCAGGGGCTGAGTTCCCGAATTAAGGACGAGCTCGCGGGATGTGAGATCCCGAGGTCCTTAAATGCCCTAATCGATTTGGCCGGTCACATAGATCGGCGCGACCAGGAGCGCCGCCAAGAGGCCCAGAGAACATCTAAAGCCGCAACTCCGTCCAGACGTCCTCGACATTCGCCCTCACCCAAGGGTAGATCAGCAACCCCCCCCCGGTCACTCCCCGACGAACCCATGGATGTGGGATGGGGGAAGCTGTCCTTCCGCGAACGCCATCGGCGAATAAAGAAGGACCTCTGTTTTTATTGCGGCATAGCGGGCCACTGGATAGCCACCTGCCCTGTGCGTTCGGGAAACTCCCGTGCCTAGGACCAGGAGGAGGCCTCATCCTAGGCTCAACTTCATCTACACCTCCACTAACTGTTCCAGTGGCGCTAACGTCACCCACGGGTGAGTTTCATACGTTAGCCCTGGTCGACTCAGGCGCCGGCGGCAATTTCATAATGCGGAAATTGGTGGAGCACCTAAAAATTTCACTGGCTCGCATCCCTGCTCCTCTGGTCATCTCCTCCATCAGAGGGAGACCCCTCCAGGTCGCGTGACCCACATGACAGTTCCTACCCAGTTAAGGGAAGAAATGTCATTCCACGTCCTGGAGCACTCGATGCACCCGGTAGTCTTGGGCCTCCCGTGGCTCCAAGAACACGGTCCCCAGTTCGAGTGGAAGAGTTTACAGCTGACCCGTTGGAGCCCGAGCTGTCATGGTAGATGCCTCCAACCTGTAATCCCAGTCTTCTACTCTGTGGCCTCCACCAGGCTTCCAGGATTGCCAGAGCCTTATGCTTCATATGCGGATGTGTTTTCGAAGCAAAAGGCCGAGATTCTGCCTCCTCATCGATCCTTTGACTGCGCCATCAATCTACTTCCTGGCACTGAGCCTCCTCGTGGGCGCACTCATGCCCTCTCACCTGCGGAAACACAGGCCATGAATGAATATATCCAGGAAAACTTGGAGAGGGGCTTCATCCAGAAGTCAAAGTCCCCCGCAGGGGCTGGACTCTTCTTCGTCGGGAAGAAGGATGAAACACTGTGCCCCTGCATAGACTACCGGGGCCTGAATGCTATAATGGTAAAGGATCGCTACCCCTTGCCTCTTATCTCTGAACTCTTTGACCACCTGCAAGGGGCAAGAATCTTTTCCAAATTGGATCTTCGAGGGGCTTACAACCTCATTCGAATTAAGGAGGGTGAGGAGTGGAAGACCACCTTCAATACCCGGGACGGCCACTATGAGTATTTGGTGATGCCATTCGGGCTTTGCAATGCCCCTGCAGTTTTCCAGAATACCATGAATGAAATATTCCGTGACCTTCTGTACCAATGTGTGGTAATATATTTGGACGACATCCTGATTTATTCCGAAGGGTTCTGAGGAACCACAGTACATCATTGAGCCATCTCTGATCCACCTGGCAGCTACCACTACCATCCCGCCTGGAAAAACCCTAGTTCCGCTGCACTTGCGGAGACAAGTGCTGGCGTGGGCCCACGATTCTCGATGTTCCGGCCACCCAGGGCAATCCCGCACGTTGCAGCACCTGCGCCGGTACTACTGGTGGCCCAAGGTGAATAAGGATGTCCGGGCATACGTGGAGTCCTGCCAGACCTGCGCTCGCCACAAGAAGATCTCCAGTTCAACCCCTGGGTTACTCCAACCGTTACCTGCCCCTGCGGAACCATGGACTCATGTGGCTACGGACTTTGTGGTGGATCTGCCACCCTCCAATGGCAACAGAGTAATATGGGTGGTTGTCGACCGTTTTAGCAAGATGGCGCATTTCGTGCCTTTACCAGGGTTGCCGTCTGCACCACAGCAGGCTCAGCTATTCGTCCAGCACATCTTAAGAACATAAGAACATAAGAAAATGCCATACTGGGTCAGACCAAGGGTCCATCAAGCCCAGCATCCTGTTTCCAACAGTGGCCAATCCAGGCCATAAGAACCTGGCAAGTACCCAAAAACTAAGTCTATTCCATGTAACCATTGCTAATGGCAGTGGCTATTCTCTAAGTGAACTTAATAGCAGGTAATGGACTTCTCCTCCAAGAACTTATCCAATCCTTTTTTAAACACAGCTATACTAACTGCACGAACCACATTCTCTGGCAACAAATTCCAGAGTTTAATTGTGCGTTGAGTAAAAAAGAACTTTCTCCGATTAGTTTTAAATGTGCCCCATGCTAACTTCATGGAGTGTCCCCTAGTCCTTCTACTATCCGAAAGAGTAAATAACCGATTCACATCTACCCGTTCTAGACCTCTCATGATTTAAACACCTCTATCATATCCCCCCCTCAGTCGTCTCTTCTCCAAGCTGAAAAGTCCTAACCTCTTTAGTCTTTCCTCATAGGGGAGTTGTTCCATTCCCCTTATCATTTTGGTAGCCCTTCTCTGTACCTTCTCCATCGCAATTATATCTTTTTTGAGATGCGGCGACCAGAATTGTACACAGTATTCAAGGTGCGGTCTCACCATGGAGCGATACAGAGGCATTATGACATTTTCCGTTTTATTCATCATTCCTTTTCTAATAATTCCCAACATTCTGTTTGCTTTTTTGACTGCCGCAGCACACTGAACCGACGATTTCAATGTGTTATCCACTATGACACCTAGATCTCTTTCTTGGGTTGTAGCACCTAATATGGAACCCAACATCGTGTAATTATAGCATGGGTTATTTTTCCCTATATGCATCACCTTGCACTTATCCACATTAAATTTTATCTGCCATTTGGATGCCCAATTTTCCAGTCTCACAAGGTCTTCCTGCAATTTATCACAATCTGCTTGTGATTTAACTACTCTGCACAATTTTGTGTCATCTGCAAATTTGATTATCTCACTCGTCGTATTTCTTTCCAGATCATTTATAAATATATTGAACAGTAAGGGTCCCAATACAGATCCCTGAGGCACTCCACTGTCCACTCCCTTCCACTGAGAAAATTGCCCATTTAATCCTACTCTCTGTTTCCTGTCTTTTAGCCAGTTTGCAATCCACAAAAAGACATCGCCACCTATCCCATGACTTTTTACTTTTCCTAGAAGCCTCTCATGAGGAACTTTGTCAAACGCCTTCTGAAAATCCAAGTATACTATATCTACCGGTTCACCTTTATCCACATGTTTATTAACTCCTTCAAAAAAGTGAAGCAGATTTGTGAGGCAAGACTTGCCCTGGGTAAAGCCATGCTGACTTTGTTCCATTAAACCATGTCTTTCTATATGTTCTGTGATTTTGATGTTTAGAACACTTTCCACTATTTTTCCTGGCACTGAAGTCTGTAACCGGTCTGTAGTTTCCCGGATCGCCCCTGGAGCCCTTTTTAAATATTGGGGTTACATTTGCTATCCTCCAGTCTTCAGGTACAATGGCTGATTTTAATGATAAGTTACAAATTTTTACTAATAGGTCTGAAATTTCATTTTTTAGTTCCTTCAGAACTCTGGGGTGTATACCATCCGGTCCAGGTGATTTACTACTCTTCAGTTTGTCAATCAGGCCTACCACATCTTCTAGGTTCACCGTGATTTGATTCA
Organism: Rhinatrema bivittatum; assembly: GCF_901001135.1. Classification (NCBI taxonomy): domain Eukaryota; kingdom Metazoa; phylum Chordata; class Amphibia; order Gymnophiona; family Rhinatrematidae; genus Rhinatrema; species Rhinatrema bivittatum. Next base: position 358,628,729 of record NC_042619.1, read on the forward strand.
GTCCATCTGAATCATTACCCATGAAAACCTTCTCCATTACGGGTACCTCCCCAACATCCTCTTCAGTAAACACCGAAGCAAAGAAATCATTTAATCTTTCCGCGATGGCCTTATCTTCTCTAAGTGCCCCTTTAACCCCTCGATCATCTAACGGTCCAACTGACTCCCTCACAGGCTTTCTGCTTCGGATATATTTAAAAAAGTTTTTACTGTGAGTTTTTGCCTCTACAGCCAACTTCTTTTCAAATTCTCTCTTAGCCTGTCTTATCAATGTCTTACATTTAACTTGCCAATGTTTATGCTTTATCCTATTTTCTTCTGTTGGATCCTTCTTCCAATTTTTGAATGAAGATCTTTTGGCTAAAATAGCTTCTTTCACCTCCCCTTTTAACCATGCCGGTAATCGTTTTGCCTTCTTTCCACCTTTCTTAATGTGTGGAATACATCTGGACTGTGCTTCTAGAATGGTAATTTTTAACAATGACCACGCCTCTTGGACATTTTTTACTTTTGTAGCTGCTCCTTTCAGTTTTTTTCTAACAATTTTTCTCATTTTATCAAAGTTTCCCTTTTGAAAGTTTAGCACGAGAGCCTTGGATTTGCACACTGTTCCTTTTCCAGTCATTAAATCAAATTTGATCATATTATGATCACTATTGCCAAGTGGCCCCCACCACCGTTACCTCTCTCACCAAGTCCTGTGCTCCACTGAGAATTAGATCTAAAATTGCTCCCTCTCTCGTCGGTTCCTGAACCAATTGCTCCATAAAGCTATCATTTATTCCATCCAGGAACGTTATCTCTCTAGCGTGACCCGATGATACATTTACCCAGTCTATATTGGGGTAATTGAAGTCTCCCATTATTACTGCACTACCAATTTGGTTAGCTTCCCTAATTTCTCTTAGCATTTCACTGTCCATCTCACCATCTTGACCAGGTGGACGGTAGTATACCCCTATCACTGTAGTCTTCCCTGATACACAAGGGATTTCTACCCATAAAGATTCAATTTTGTATTTAGTCTCATGCAGGATGTTTATCCTGTTGGACTCTATGCCATACCGGACATAAAGCGCCACACCTCCTCCCGACTGCTCCTCTCTGTCATTGCGATATAATTTGTACCCCGGTATAGCACTGTCCCATTGGTTATCCTCTTTCCACCATGTCTCTGAGATGCCAATTAAGTCTATGTCATCATTTACTGCTATACATTCTAATTCTCCCATCTTACTTCTTAGACTTCTGGCATTAGCATACAAACATTTCAAAGTTTGTTTTTTGATTGTATTTTTATTCTGCTTTTTAATTGATAGGGCCCTCGATCGGACAGGATGCCTAAAGGCATCCTGTCCGATCGAGGGCCTCAGTTTACTGCTAAATTCTGGAAGGCCCTCTGCCAGAAGTTTGACGTCACCCTAGATTACATGTCCGCTTATCATCCACAATCCAACGGTCTCGCAGAGAGGACGAACCAGACCCTAAAGCAATTTCTCCATCTGTATGTTAATGAAAAACAGGACGACTGGGCCAGCCTGCTACCCTGGGCTGAATTTGCACTGAATTCCCATATCTCAGCCGCTACAGGGTCCTCCCCATTTCAGATAGTGTATGGGACAAAATCAAAGATTCCCGCCACTGCCTGTTCCCATCACGATTGCATCTCCGACAGCTCAACTCTCCGCCGATGAGTTGCATCGCCTGTGGATTTCCACGCAATGCGCCCTGATCAGAGCTGGTCAGGCAGCTAAGAGATATGCAGACCAGCACAGAAGGCCGTACCCGCCTCTCAAGCCGGGCCAAAAGGTTTGGTTGAGCACACAGTTCATCCGGTTGAAGCTGCCCTCATCACGACTGGCCCCGCGGTTCATCGGACCGTTTCCCATCATCCGGCAAGTGGGTGCTGTCTTGTATCAACTTTGTCTCCCTCCGTCCCTCAAGATTCACAGCACGTTCCATGTCTCCCTACTGAAGCCTCTGGTTTTGTCTTGGCCTTCCAGCACGCCTCCAACCCCGCAACCTGTGGCCTCTGAAGATGACCTCACCTATCAAGTCCGAGAAGTTCTAGATGTAAGGAAACACAGGAAGAAATGGGAGTACCTGATAGCGTGGGAAGGCTTCGGTCCCGAGGAGAACTCCTGGGAACCACTGGCTAATATCCTGGACCGGAATTTGCTGGAGCAGTTCCACAAGGACCATCCAGCTAAACCCAGGCCTCCAGGGAGATGCCCTAAAGAGGGGGGTACTGTTGTGTTCCGTGGTTGTGGCACCCCATGACTGTGGCCCCCTACCTTAGCCATGGCGTTCATGCGCTGGGGGAGGGCTCTGATCCTGGCCATCGCCCCCGAACGGTCTCCTGAGCTACCCGCTGCAGGGGGAGCCGTCCTGCTCCCCCCTCGCGGCGTCCAGCGGCGTCTTTCCTCCGCAGGACAAAATCAAAGATGGCCGCCGCCATCTTTAGGCACGAGGCCACACCTCCTCATTAGCCTTAAAGGGACATGATCCCTTTAACCAGGCTCAGCTGTTCCCTATGAGCTGGAGCAGAGGAAGTATAAAGGGAGACTTCCTCTGCTCATTCCTCGACTTGGCAACGTCTTCGATTGCTGCTAGTCCGCTTGCTTCGGTGAGTTCCTTGAGCTTGGCTTCTGGTTCCTGCTTCGTCTTGGTGTTTCTGGTTCCTGACTTCGGATTGGCTTACGGTGATTCTCTGGCATACGACTTCGGACTGGTGAGCGACGACCCTCTGGCACCCGACCTAGGACCCTTCACGACTACCGTCTCCAAGGGCCCACCGAAGTCCCAGTGGCCCGGGTCCCTACAGGCTCCTCCCGGGGGGACCGCGGGCTTCCAGGGTGAAGCTCCAGTCCGTGGCTATTTTATAACATGCGTGCGTCGGCATGCAGATGTTATAAAATACGATTCCCGTGCACATTTTTATATTGGCACACGCATATAGGGGCTAGTGGCGTCTCATGCGCGCAAGGGAGGCTTTTAAAAAAAATACACATGGCGATGTGATCAGGCCTACACCAGTTCACCCCCAGTCCACCCCCACACGCCGCTCCTGGCCCGCCCCTTTTGAGGAGCCTGGCACTTCCACATGTGGGACATTTTAAAAATGTGCTTGGCACGCGCACGGTCCTGCCACGTGCGTATCCCCCAGTTTTTGCACGTGCTGGACTTTTAAAATTTAGGCTTAAGTGCAGAAATGGAGAGATAAACAGTTATTTCAATATTACATTTTAAAAAAGGCACCTAAAGGTCACATGATAACAGCAAGCGAATCAGAGAGTAAAGAGAACAAGCCAATAGTAAGACAGGACTTCAAGCCGCATACAGTGTAAAACAAACATGTATAGAGAGGGAGTATATTATAAAAAAAAAATGGATAATAGCAAAAATTAAAATACAATGTTAAGATACATAAACAAATAAAGTCATGATTCTTTAAGTACTACATTTCAGAAAATGGATCCAAAGGATATAGTATTAGCTGACCAATCAAAAAGTGGAAAGAGTGAAAAACTGACAAATTAGACCTATAACCAAACAAGGGTCCAAACTGTGTACAGTGTAAAGAAATATGTATATGTTCAGTAAATCTCAAAAAATGACAGACAAGACATCAAAAGAACATGGACCAAGCTATTTCCTGATTAAGTCCCGCAGGAAAAAGGGAATTAAATATACAATTGCAGTGTTGCAGCAAATGTAGTGAAACATCCCTGCCACGGGGCTGAGGCCTACGTTGCTCAAGCACGAAAAATCGAAGCTTCAAGAGAGAATGATGTGCAGCCTGCCAATGTGCGACTAGGGATGCCTCTAGCTCTCGGTGTGAATTACGGATGCAGGAGCAATGTTCAAAGATGCAAATTTTAATGACCCAAAGAGTCTTGCCAGTATAAATTAATGGATGTGGGCATAAAATGACAGACCACTCCCAATGCCAGAAATTAGAGAAAAATCAGAATACATAGCTGTTATGGGTTGCTGGGTGTGTAAACTCAATAAGAGAATGAAAAGGGGCATGCTTGACAGCGTCCACATGGCAAATGGCCCAGTATCCATGGTACCTGTCTGTCAGGTGAGTGTAGTATTGAGGAAACCAAAATATCCCAAAGGTTACAACCATGATGGAAAGCAAAGGGGTAAATTTTCAAACTGCGTGAATTGGCGTACTTTTGCTGGCGCATCAGGCGCAAGCAAAAGTAAGCGGGATTTTAGTAGATACGCGCGTAGCCGCGTGTATCAGCTAAAATCCTGGAACGGCGCGCAAGGCTATCGATTCTGTATAGCCGGCGCGCGCCGAGCCGTGCAGCCTACCCCCGTTCCCTCCGAGGCCGCTCCGAAATCAGAGCGGCCTCGGAGGGAACTTTCTTTTGCCCTCCCCTCCCCTTCCCCTCCCTTCCCCTACCTAACCCACCCGCCCGGCCCTGTCTAAACCCCCCCCTTACCTTTGTCGGGGGATTTACGCCTCCCGGAGGGAGACGTAAATCCCACCGCGCCAGCGGGCCGCTAGCGCGCTGGGACGTGACCTGGGGGCGGGTACGGAGGGCGCGGCCACGCCCCCGGGCCGCCCCGGGCCGTAACCACGCCCCCGGGCCCGCCCCCAAAACACTGCCGACACGCCCCCAAAACGCCGCGCCGACCGGGCCCACCCCCGACACACTCCCGACACGCCCCCCTCGCCAAACCCCGGGTCTGCGCGCGCCGGTAGGCCTATTGAACATAGGCGCACCGGCGCACAGGGCCCTGCTCGCCTAAATCCGCCTGGATTTAGGCGGATTTAGGCGAGCAGGGCTCTGAAAATCCGCCCCAAAGCGTGGGGGGTTTTATGCAAAACCATTGGACCTGAAGGGATACATAGATGAATAAGCTTTAATGTTTAAACATAGAAACATAGAAATGACGGCAGAAGAAGACCAAACGGCCCATCCAGTCTGCCCAGCAAGCTTTCACACTTGTTTTTTTCTCATACTTATCTGTTACTCTTGGCCCTTAGTATCCTTTTGGTTCTATTTCCCTTCCACCCCCGCCATTAATGTAGAGAGCAGTGTTGGAACTGCATCTAAGTGAAATATCTAGCTTAATTAGTTAGGGGTAGTAACTGCTGCAATAAGCAAGCTACACCCATGCTTATTTGCTTACCCAGCCAGTGCAATTCAGTCCTTGTTGGTTGTTTGAATATAAATCCACTTTTCTTCATTCCCCCTGCTGTTGAAGCAGTGAACTGCACTGCATATGTATTTCAAGTGAAGTATCAGGATTAATTGATTTGGGGTAGTAACCGCCGTAACAAGCAAGCTACACCCATGCTTATTTGTTTACCCAGACTACATAATTCAGTCCTTGTTGGTTGTTGTCTGTATATAGATCCACTTTTCTTCATCCCCCCTGCCGTTGAAGCAGAGCTACGCTGGATATGCATTGAAAGTTAAGTATCAGGCTTATTTGATTTGCTGTAACAAGCAAGCTACTCCCTGCTTTTTTGTGAATGCAAATCCTTTTTTCCACATTTCCTCTTGCCTTTGAAGCTTAGAGCAATGTTGGAGTCGCATTAACCGTGTGTATGTTTATTGAATAAGGGTATTATCTCCAGATAGTAGCTGTCATTCCCGCGAGCCACCCTCTCTTCATTCACATCCTCTAGACTTTATGGATCCACAGTGTTTATCCCACGCCCCTTTGAAGTCCTTCACAGTTCTGGTCTTCACCACGTCCTCTGGAAGGGCATTCCAGGCATCCACCACCCTCTCCATGAAGAAATACTTCCTGACATTGGTTCTGAGTCTTCCTCCCTAGAGCTTCAAATCGTGACCCCTGGTTCTGCTGATTTTTTTCCAACGGAAAAGGTTTGTCATTATCTTTGGATCATTAAAACCTTTCAAGTATCTGAAAGTCTGTATCATATCACCTCTGTTCCTTCGTTCCTCCAGGGTGTACATATTGAGATTCTTCAGTCTCTCCTCATAAGTCATTCAATGAAGACCATCCACCTTTTTGGTCGCCCTTCTCTGGACCGCCTCCATCCTGTCTCTGTCCCTTTGGAGATACGGTTTCCAGAACTGAACACAGTACTTCAGGTGAGGCCTCACCAAGGACCTGTACAAGGGGATAATCACTTCCCTTTTCCTCTCTATGCAGCCCAGCATTCTTCTGGCTTTAGCTATCGCCTTGTCACATTGTTTTGCCGACTTCAGATCTTTAGACACTATCACCCCAAGGTCTCTCTCCTGCTCCATGCACATCAGCCCTTCACCCCCCATCGAAAACAGTTCTTTCAGATTTTCACACCACATATGAATGACTCTGCACTTCCTGGCATTGAATCTCAGCTGCCATATCTTCAACCACTCTTCCAGCTTCCTTAAATCCCGTCTCATTCTCTCCACTCCTTCCGGCGTGTCCACTCTGTTGCAGATCTTAGTGTCATCCGCAAACAGACAAACCTTACCTTCTATCTTGTCCGCTATGTCGCTCACATAGATATTGAACAGGACTGGTCCCAACACCGATCCTTGCGGCACTCCGCTTAACACCGCTCTCTCTTCAGAGTAAGTTCCATTTATCATCTCACATTGTCGTCTGTCCGTCAACCAGTTTGCAATCCAGGCCACCACCTCGGCACTACTCCTAAGCTTCTCATTTTATTCACCAGCCTCCTGTGCAGGACTGTATCAAAAGCCTTGCTGAAATCCAAGTAGATGACATTGAGCACTCTTCCTCAATCCAATTCCCTAGTCACCCAGTCAAAAAGATTTGACTGACAGGATCTTCCCCTGGTGAATCCATGCTGCCTCTGGTCCAGCAATTCTCCCGACTGTAGATAGTTCACTATTCTTTCTTTCAGCAGTGACTCCATTACTTTTCCCACCACCGAGGTGAGGCTAACCGGCCTGTAGTTACCAGCCTCCTTTCTGCTCCCACTCTTGTGAAGTAGGACCACCACCGTTCTTCTCCAATCTCTCGGCACCATTCCCGTTTCTAGGGATCTATTGAAAAGGTCACACAGTGGACCCGCCAGCACATCTCTGAGCTCCCTCAGTATCCTGGGATGAACCTCATCAGGCCCCATGGCTTTATCCACTTTCAGTTTTCCCAGCTCTTCCCACTCATTCTCCACTGTAAACGGAGTTACATCTACTCCACTCCCCTCCAGTTTCTTGTTAACTAGTGACGGTCCTTCTCCTGGGTCTTCTTTAGTGAACACCGAACTGAAGTATTTGTTTAATATTTCTGCCCTTTCTTTGTCTCTCTCTACATATTGATTCTTTTCACCTTTCAATTTCACTATATCACTTTGAACTTTTCTCCTTTCTCTGATGTATCTGAAAAATGTTTTGTCACCTCTCTTTACCTCTTTGGCAATCCTTCCTTCTGCTTGACTTTTTGCTGTCTTGATTACTTTCTTTGTCTCCTCAGTTCTACCAGATACTCTTCTTTGTGCTCCTCCCTTTGGGATCCTTTATATTTCTTGAATGCTGTTTTTAGCCTTTATTTTGTCAGCCACCTCCTTTGAGAACCAGATAGGTTTCATTTTTCTTTTGCTTTTCTTTACTTTTCTAACATATAGATTAGTTGCCTTGATAATTGCTCCTTTTAGTTTGATCCACTGTTGTTCCACATCTCTCTTGTTCTCCCAGCCTTCTAGTTCTTCCTGCAGGTACTTCCCCATTTCATCAAAGTCCGTGTTTTTGAACTGCAAAACTCTGGTCTTCGTGCTTCTTCTACGTATCCTTTGTGTGATTTGATACCATACCATTTGATCACTGGTGCTGAGGTGTGCGCCCACCTGGACATCAGAGACATTATCTCCATTAGTGAGCACTAAATCGAGTATAGCTCCTCTCTCGTGGGTTCCATTAACATTTGTTTGAACAAAGCCCCTTGCAGGGCATCCTCTATTTCTCTACTATTGTTAGATTCTGCAGAAGGGATTATCCAGTCTACATCCAACAGATTAAATTCCAACGATCACTACTTCTCCCTTCTTTCCCATCTTTTGAATGTCTTCAACCACATCTCTGTCATGCTCTTCCTTTTGATTTGGAGGCCTGTAAACCACTCCAACATAAATGGATGCCCCATCATCTTTTTTTAGGTCAGCCCATAGTGCTTCTTCATTGCCCCATCTTCTTTGCAGTTCAGATGCTTGGATATTGTTTCTGACATAAAGAGCCACTCCTCCCCCTTTCCTATCCTCTCTGTCCTTCCTTAACAAGTTATAGCCCGGTATTGCTGTATCCCAATCATGAGATTCTGTGAACCACGTCTCCATGATAGCAACAATGTCCAAGTCTGTCTCCACCATTAGGGCTTGCAGATCTGGGATTATATTGCCCAAACTACGAGCATTTGTGCTCATAGCTTTCCAGCTTTTCTCGTTCAGGTTACTGCTTTTCCTGGACTCCTTTTGTGACTTTAGTTGAATTTTGTTATTCACTTCACCCTTTCCCTTTGCAATTGTGCAAAGGAAAAGATTAGTGCCTCTGATGACAGAGTCACCCATCACAATGAGCTTTTACCTTTGGTTACTGATCTGGAATTCCTGTATGCATGGGTTTCTTCTCTCTTATCAAATAACACTTCAATCTTTTTCTCAAGAACTTCTTCAGTATTTAATACAGAGAAGGCTTTTTGTACTTGTTGCACTTGATACAGTGTGTGTCTCCACATCACAGGTCTAATTCTGCCAGAGCCCACTGTAATCCTGTTGTTTTTTGAGTTCCTTAATGCCCTGTGTGAGTTGGGGGGGGGGGGGGGTAGACTTGTGGGCTGCACAGCTGTCAAGAATGGGTGTCTGTGGGTCACAGGTCTTATCTTACCTAAGCCCACTGTAAATCTCTTTTTTCTTGACTTTTGGTTTTTCTGTGGTAATGGGGAATTAATTCCTGAATAATGTAAAGTGGGTGAGACTTTCTTTATTGAAGCTAATTCAGCTTTAACTTCAGCCAGCTCCTTTTTCAAGAAAGAGAGTTCTGAACAAATGGGGCAAGCCCTACGTTTCCAGATGATTTCCCTCAGAATGAAGGCTCCACAATAGCTACATTGGATAGTCCTCATTTTGGTAATTTATTTGATGGTTAACACGTAAGGAAATACCAATTTACTAATTTATCTTGTTGCCAATTATGAACTTAGGCAGACTATATCAGAAAAACAAACCTAGGGGTGGGTGGGCAGAGGGGTAGGGTGTGAGGAAGTTAAACAGTTAAACCTTGGTCAAGCTAGGTAGAGCTGGAAACCTGGCTGTACACAATGAATATGTATGACTCTGCTGGTTCTCAGAGTTAGCCACCCCCAACCTCTGAGTTAGCCATGCCCAAGCTAGTTTTAGCAGGACACTTTGTCCTGAGCTATTAAATGATCCCACAGCACTTTATGCCCCAATATTAATAACTAACCAGAGATTATTAGTGACAGCTAAATACAATAAGAGAGGGATACTAATTAAGAGCTAGAATGGTTTTTTGGGGTTTTTTTTTCTTGAATCTTAAAGCAACCCAATAGCAAAGAAACCAAACAAATTAATATAAAATATCAATAGCTAGAAGAGAAAGAATGAAATGAAAGCACAGAGCATTATATTATACACAGAAGCCTTATACAATACAATACATTAATAAAAGTAATTATATCTTAGGTGCATACTGAAAAACAGTCTGGCTCTGTTATAAATGAGCGGTGTTTGGGTGGATCCTTGTGTACTGTTGGAGATGACCACACCCACGGGGAGGAGCCCTGTGAGGAGCCACAGTACTAGGCTAGACTCAGAATGCACAAACACAGTTAGTCTTTATTAGCGTGAAGAGTGTCACCAGAGGTGGTAGTAGTGAGGTAGTCTGGTAGTTGCAGTCTCAAGGACCTTGGCAGAGGGAGCCCTTCTCACCCCGTTGGTATTGGGTTGTTCCGAAGCATGTTTCACAGCAAGGAAGAACTGTGGATGAGATAGACTGAGAGTTAGAGTACTCACTAGGTGTTTGCTGTAGATAGGTGATTCCATCAGGTTGTTGAAGAAGGTACAACCACCAAGGCAGGGAGAGCAGGCCCTCAAGCAAGTACCTGTTCCCTGTAAGGCACCTGAAATAAAGCAGAGGGCCCCTGAGGACCAGGTACCCAGGTTAGTAGTTACCCCGAAGGGCAGAGAGGTAGCTTCCAGCGGCAGCATGGAAGCGGCAGAGTAGCATAGACAGGAACGGAGTGTATCCAGAATTAAGTCCTTGCTAACTCAACAAGCTAGCAAAATAGAAGATGTTATATACCCATATGGTGTGACATCAGTAAGGGGAAACGCCCCTGAGGTTCGCGCCAAGGGTTGCATAAAGGAGTGGGTGTACGTACCTGGGAGGAGCATGGCGGGAGGCAGCACCATAGCCATTCCGGGGACGCCGGAGAGGTCAGCTTGTAGACGCGGCGGTAGCCATCTTTCCTAGGTAAGCAGGAGGAGCCATGAATAAGGTGAGGCAAACGGGTCGAAACCGTTGAACATTGACGGGCGCAACAGTACCCCCCATCAAAGGGCATCCACGCTGTTTCCTACCAGGTCTTGGTTTATCCAGTTTATTGGCCAATGGAGTCCAAGAATTCTCTTCAGGTCCATAGCCTTCCCATGTTAGAAGATATTCCAATACTCTGCCTCTCTTTCTCACATCGAGAATAGTGTCTACTTTATATTTGATGTCTTCTTCTGCATCTATTAGTGTAGCGTCTGGTGTCTTGTTGGAGAACTCACTAAGGATCAATGGCTTCAATAGTGAGATGTGGAAAAGTTGTGGATCTTCAATATAGATGGTAGCTTCAGACTATAGGTGAGGTTGCCTAGTCGTCGGAGAATAGGAAATGGTCCAATGAAGCAAGGAGCGAAGCAAGTTGAGGGTAGTTTACGTCTCAAGTGCTTAGTGGATAGCCAGACTTTATCACCAGGCTGAAACTCTGGAGCCTTGCAGTGGTGAGCATCGTATCCCTTGTTAGCTCGAAGTCCTGCTTTAAGAAGCATCTCTTTTGTCTGAGTCCATAGTTGTTGAATATCTTTGGCAGTAGATTGAGCTGCCGGGGACAACACTGATAATGGAAGTGGCAGTGGTAGTCATCCGTAAACCACTTTGAATGGTGTTGATTCAGTGGATGTTGCTGGATGAGAATTGATGGCAAATTCTGCCCATGGCAACAGTTCACTCCAATCATTCTGGCGTGTGTACATGTAGGCACGAATGAACTGCTTGAGTGTCCTGTTCATTCTCTCTGTTTGCCCGTTGGATTGTGGATGGTATGCTGAGTTGAAGTCAAGAGAAATATCAAACTTCTTGCATAGTGCCTTCCAGAACTTAGCTGTGAATTGGGCTCCTTGATCGGACACTATGTGGTTAGGCATGCCGTAGAGGTGGAAGATGTGTGTGATAAATCGCTTGGCAAGTTCCATGGTGGTAGGTAAGCCAGGGAGAGCCACAAAGTGAGCCATCTTTGAGAACCGGTCAACAGTTACCTAAATTGTGTTGTTTCCTCCAGAAGATGGTACGTCTACTATGAAGTCTGTGGCGATGTGTGTCCACAGTTCATCTGGTACTGGCAAGGGTTGGAGCAAACCCCAAGGAAGACCAGGTGGCATCTTCTGTCTGGCACAGTTTGCACAGGAAGCAACGTAGGAGAATTTGTCTTCCTTCATGGTGGGCCACCAATAAAAGTTTTGTAACTTAGACAGAGTTCTGCGTTGGCCAGGGTGCATCGCCAGTTTAGAGTCGTGAGCCCATGCTAACAACTTCTTCCTGAGGTTTTTGGGTACGATAGTCTTTCCTGCAGGTACTGAATGAGTAGCTGCCAAAATAACCCTTTCTGGGTCAATGATGTGTAGAGGTTCCTCTGGAATGTCTTCAGAGAGGAATGAGTGAGACAAGGTATCTGCTCTGATATTCTTATCTCCAGGGCAGTATTTTAGCACAAAGTTGAATCTGTTGAAAAACAGAGACCATCTCTCTTGTCTATGATTTAGGCACTGTGCGTGGCAGAAGTACTCCAGATTCTTATGGTCTGTAAAGACAGTGACTTGATGTTGTGCTTCTTCGAGCCAAGGGTGCCATTTTTCGAATTCCTTCTTTATAGCCAGGAGCTCTTTATTTCCTATTCTGTCATTTTTCTCTGCTGGAGAGAAGCGACGGGAGAAGAATGAGCATGGTTGTGGAACCTTCGATTCACTGGTTCGGCTTAATATAGCCCCTACGCCCACATCTGAGGCATTGACCTCCACGATGAAGGGCATGGTGGGATCCGGGTGTCAGAGACACGGCTTGCTTGAGAAGGCATCTTGCAATTTCTGGAATGCAGCTATTGCCTCCGGAGACCAATTTGTAAAGTTGGCATCTTTCTTTGTCATAGCTGTAAGCGAATTGTGAGTGAGGAGTAGTTCTTGATGAAAGTCCTGTAATAGTTGGTGAAACCTAAGAAACGTCTAAGAGCCTTTAGACCAGTGGGCTGTGTCCATTTCTTGATACTCTCCAGCTTCTGTGGATCCATTTGAAAGCCTTGGTTGGAAACGATGTAACCCAAGAAGGGCACCGATTCCTTGTGGAATTCACATTTGGATAGCTTCGCGTAGAGATGGTTCTCACAGAGTCTTTGCAGTAGGGATGTGAATCGTGTGATCGATCGTCTTAACGATCGATTTTGGCTGGGGGGGGGGAAATCTGATCGTCTTAGTTTTTTTGGTTAAAAAATTGTTTTGTCGGGGGAGGGGGGAGGGCGGGAAAACCGGCACACCAAAACAACCCTAAAACCCACCCCGACTCTTTAAAATAAATCCCCCACCCTCCCGAACCCCCCCAAAATGTTTTAAATTACCTGGGGTCCAGTGAGGGGTCCCGGCACGATCTCCCACTCTCTGGCCATGGCTGCGTTAATAGAAATGGCGCCGGTGGCCCTTTGCCCTTATCATATGACAGGGCAAAGGTAGCGCCGGCGCCATTTTGGTTCCTGGCTCCCGACGTCATGCGTGCAGGAGATCGCTCCCAGACCCCCGCTGGACCCCCAGGGACTTTTGGCCAGCTTGGGGGGGCCTCCTGACCCCCACAAGACTTGCCAAAAGTCCAGCAGGGGTCCGGGAGCGACCTCCTGCATGCGGGCCATATTGCCAATATTCAAAATGGCGCCGGCGCTACCTTTGCCCTGTCATATGATAAGGGCAAAGGGCCACCGGCGCCATTTCTATTAACGCAGCCGTGGCCAGTGAGCAGGAGATCACGCCGGGACCCCCCCACTGGACCCCAGGTAATTTAAAACATTTTGGGGGGGTTTGGGAGGGTGGGGGATTTATTTTAAAGGGTTGGGGTGGGTTTTAGGGTTGTTTTGGTGTGCCGGTTTTCCTGCCCTCCCCCCTCCCCCGATTTATGATTTTTTGACGATAAATCGAGGGAATTTTTATTGTATCATGGCTCTAATGATTTTTGACGATTTAAAATATATCTGACGATTGTTTTAAATCGTCAAAAAACGATTCACATCCCTACTTTGCAGTACTCTTTTGACATCCTCTATGTGAGTGGTCAAGTCTTGAGAGAATATCAAGATGTCATCCAGTTATGATGACACACTTATAGAGGAGATCCCGGAAGATGTCGTTCATTAAATTTTGAAAGACAGCCGGGGCGTTGCACAGGTCGAAGGGCATCACTGAATATTCAAAGTGACCGTCCCGGGTGTTGAAGGCCATTTTCCAAATCACCAGCTCGAATGCGAAGTAAGTTGTTGGCTCCTTTCAGATCAAGCTTGGAGAACATCTTGGCTCCCGGTAGTCTGTCGAAAAGCTCTGAGATCAGAGGCAGGGGGTAACGATCTTTCACTATTATTTCGTTGAGACCCCTGTAATCGATACATGGCTGCAAGGTTCCGTTCTTCCCCACAAAGAAGAAACCTGCACCAGCAGGAGACTTGGAGGGTCTTATGAAGCCTTTTTGGAGATTTTCCTAAATATATTTGAACATGGCTTTATTCTCTGCCAATGAGAGAGGGTACACCCATCCCTTGGGTGGTTCAGGTTAGGCTTCAGATTAATAGCACGGTCATAGGGTCTGTGAGGCGCTAGTATGTCCGCAGCCTCCTTTGAAAAGACATCTTGGAAAGATGCATATTGAGGCGGCAACCCTGGCATTACTGGGGTGGTTGGCATGCAGGTTATAGGAGTGACCTCCATCAGGCATTTACCATGGCAGTCTAGACCCCAACGTGAAAGCTCAAGTGTTGCCCAGTTGAACGGAGGCATATGCTGCTGCAGCCATGGTAATCCCAATACTATAGGGTGCATAGCCTTCTCTAAAACAAAGAAGGAGATTTCTTCAGAATGGAGAGCACCGGTCCATAGACAGACTGGTTCGGTGAGTTGGGTTACTTCACCCGGTAAGGGCTCTCCATGAATGGATGACAGAAGTAGTGGAGACTTCATAACGGTAGTGGGGATCCATAGATGCTTCACTAACCATTGTAAAATGAAATTGCCTTCTGCCCCGAGTCCACCAGGGTAAGAGTCTGGTACTCTAAAGGTCTGCAGATCAAGGATACAAGGAGAGAGAGCGGAGGAGAAGGAGCAGTAAGACTTAAGAAGAGTCCTCCTGCAGGACTTGGGTCTGCCAGTTTCCCAGACAAATAGGGCATGACTGAACAGCATGGCCAGCTTGTCCACAGTACATGCACAGCCCCAATTTTTTCCGTGTTTTTCTCTTTGGACGTCAAATGGCTGCAGCCTAATTGCATAGGTTCTTATTCGCCAGCAACTGGGACCAAATAAACTGGCCTGGGTATGGACTTAACTCGTGCTTCACCGTGGAAGGGTTTTCTGAGAGTCTTGGTCTCTTGAACCTTGTCACGAAGTTGACAGTCAATGCTAGTTACCAACTTCACTAGTTCAGCCAAAGTCTCAGGCATCTCACGAGCGGTGAGCTCGTCCTTCAGACGAGAGTTCAGTCCTTCAAGGAAGAGGGTCCTCGGGCATTTATGGTCCCAGGATAGTTCAGATGCCAGTGTCTTGAATTCGATAGCGAAGTCAGCTAATGGTTTATTACCTTGCTTCAGGTGAACCAAAGAAGATCCTGCAGTGGTATACCGGGCAGGGTCATTGAAAACTGATTTAAACAGTTCGAGGAATCCTTCAAGGTCATGAAGAATTGGATCCTCGGATTCCCACAGCGAGGAGGCCCAAGACAATGCTCGTCTGTCTAGATATGACAGGATATACGTAGTCTTGGCATAAGCTGTGGGAAAATGGCTGGGCTGCAGAGAAAAGTGCATGCAGCACTGGTTAAGGAAACCTCTGCATCTCCAAACTTCCCCCGAGAAGCAGGTAGGAGCAGACAGAGGTACGATAGTCTGGACTGTCACCTCAGACGGTATAGCTTCTTTACCTGAGGTGGTAGGTGAGTTCATCTGTGTGTGCAGTAGGTTGAATACAGCAGTCAAGCTCTCCAGCACATTCTGCTGTTCGGAGATTCGCTGGGCCAGGCCTGGAATGGCCTGCAATGCGGTGAGCTGAGCCGGATCCATGGAGTTAGCAATCTGTTAAGAATGAGCGGTGTTTGGGTGGCTCCTTGGGTACTGTGGCAGATGACCACGCCCTCGGGGAGGAGCCCCGTGAAGAGCCACAGTACTAGGCTAGACTCAGAACGCACAAACACAGTTAGTCTTTATTAAACAGCTTGAAGAGTGTCACCAGAGGTGGCAGGAGTGAGGCAGTCTGGTAGTTGCAGTCTCAGGGACCTCGGCAGAGGGAGCCCTTCTCACCCCGTTGGTATTGGGAGGTTCCGAAGCAGGTTTCCCAGCAAGGAAGTACTGTGGATGAGATAGACTGAGAGTTAGAGTACTCACTGGGTGTTTGCTGTAGATAGGCGATTCCACCAGGTTGTAGAAGAAGGTACAGGCACCGAGGCAGGGAGAGCAGGCCCTCAAGGAGCTAGTATCTGTTCCCTGTAAGGCACATGAAATAAAGCAGAGGGCCCCCGAGGAGCAGGTACCCAGGTTAGTAGTTACTCCGAAGGGCAGAGAAGTAGCTTCCAGCGGCAGCACGGAAGCGGCAGAGTAGCGTAGACAGGAACGGAGCGTATCCAGAATCAAGTCCTTGCTAACTTAACGAGCTAGCAAAATAGAAGATGTTATATACTGGATGACATGAACGCCCCTGAGGCCCCTGATGGCGTGAACGCCCCTGAGGTTTGTGCCAAGGGTTGCATAAAGACGTGGGTGGCGTGTGCGCGCACCCTAGTAGGTACCTGGGAGGAGAATGGCGGGAGGCAGCACCATAGCCGTTCCGGGGACACCGGAGAGGTCGGCTTATAGAAGCAGCGGTAGCCATCTTTCGTAGGTAAGCAGGAGGAGCCGTGAATAAGGTGAGGCAAACGGGGCGAAGCCATCGAGCACCGACAGGCTCCTGGCTATGCACAATGAATCTGTATGACTCCTGCTGGTTCTCAGAGTTAGCCACCCCCAAGCTAGTTTTTGCAGGACACTTTCTGGAAGTTTACTTTGTCCTTAGCTATTAAATGATCCCACAGCACTTTATGCCCCAATATTAATATCTAAACAGACTAAAACCTCTATTAACGATTAACAATTTTCGCACAGTTCTACAAGCAATGATATTCGCTAGCACAGATTATTGTAACTCCCTGCTTTTAGGACTACCTCAATCTACAATTCGCCCTCTGCAAATATTGCAAAATTCCGCTGCCAGAGTTTTGACAGGCAAAAAAAAGAGTGACCATATTACAGGAACACTTGCTGAACTCCACTGGCTTCCAATTGAACAAAGAATACAATATAAAGCACTTTGTATAATCCATAAACTAATCCACGATGATAAGCCGACTGGCTTAACATGGCACTGCGCGTGCATGTGCCACCAAGAAACCTGAGATCTGCAAATAAAGCTCTACTAACTGTCCCCTCTGTCAAATCAGCACATCTCACGCAAGTAAGGGAAAGAGCACTGTCACTGGCTGGTCCTGTACTCTGGAATTCCATGCCACTCGAAATAAGACTACAGACAAATCTGAAATTATTCAAAACTAATCTGAAAACCTGGCTTTTTAAACAAGCATTTTATAAAGATAAAGAAAAGGAGAAAAATAGTTGAGCGATAAGGATGCACCAAGCTAGAAGTTTTTAGTAATCTACATAAGCATATTAATGTTAAAATCAAACTGCCTAATTTGTTCCTAACAATCAGGTTTAACTTACACACCTAGTTTATTATTTTAAATTGTTACCGAACTATGATGGCACATGAATAATTTGTAATCTATACCACCCATATTTCTCTTTTTCATGCCCTTCTGTAAACCGTTGTGATGGTATTTAATTTAACGATGGTACAGAAAATTAAAAAAAATAAATAAATAAAATAACTAAATACAAGTAAGAGAGGGATACTAATTAAAAGCTAGAATGGTTTTTTTTTTGGTGTATTTTTTTCTTGAATCTTAAAGCAACCCAATAGCTAAGAAACCAAACAAATTAATATACAATATCAATAACTAGAAGAGAAAGATAATGAAATGAAAGCACAGAGCAATATATTATACACAGAAGCCTTCTACAATATAATAAATTAATAAAAGCA
This sequence comes from Rhinatrema bivittatum, assembly GCF_901001135.1. NCBI lineage: Eukaryota > Metazoa > Chordata > Amphibia > Gymnophiona > Rhinatrematidae > Rhinatrema > Rhinatrema bivittatum. The sequence goes on from NC_042619.1 coordinate 358,646,325, forward strand.
GTTATATCTTAGCTGCACACTGGAAAACAGTATGGCTCCTGGCTGTGCACAATGAAGATCATAAGAACATAAGAAAATGCCATACTGGGTCAGACCAAGGGTCCATCAAGCCCAGCATCCTGTTTCCAACAGTGGCCAATCCAGGCCATAAGAACCTGGCAAGTACCCAAAAACTAAGGGGCGGATTTTAAGAGCCCTGCTCGCGTAAATCCGCCCGGATTTACGCGAGCAGGGCCTTGCGCGCCAGTGCGCCTATTTTACATAGGGGTGCCGGCGCGCGCAGAGCCCCGGGACTCGCGTAAGTCCCGGGGTTTTCCGAGGGGGGCGTGTTGGGGGCATGTCGGGGAGGCGGGGCCGATCGGCGCGGCGTTTTCGGGGCGGGACGTGGCGTTTTGGGGGCGGGCCCGGGGGCGTGGTTTCGGCCAGGGGCGGTCCGGGGGCGTGGCCGCACCCTCCGGAACCGCCCTCGGGTCGCGTCTAGGCGTGCCAGCGGCCCGCTGGCACGCAGGGATTTACTTCTCCCTCCGGGAGGCGTAAATCCCCCAACAAAGGTAGGGGGGGTTTTTAGACAGGGCCGGGAGGGGGGTGGGTTAGGTAGAGGAAGGGAGGGGAAGGTGAGGGGAGGGCGATAGCGAATTCCCTCCGAGGCCGCTCCGATTTCGGAGTGGCCTCGGATGGAACGGAGGTAGGCTGTGCGGCTCGGCGCACGCCGGCTACACGAAATCGGTAGCCTTGCGTGCGCCGATCCGGGATTTTAGCGGCTACGCACGTATCTACTAAAATCCAGCGTACTTTTGTTTGCGCCTGATGCGCCTACAAAAGTACGCGAGGGCGCCCTTTTTTAAAATCTACCCCTAAGTGAACTTAATAGCAGGTAATGGACTTCTCCTCCAAGAACTTATCCAATCCTTTTTTAAACACAGCTATACTAACTGCACTAACCACATTCTCTGGCAACAAATTCCAGACTTTAATTGTGCGTTGAGTAAAAAAGAACTTTCTCCGATTAGTTTTAAATGTGCCCCATGCTAACTTCATGGAGTGCCCCCTAGTCTTTCTACTATCCAAAAGAGTAAATAACCGATTCACATCTACCGGTTCTAGACCTCTCATGATTTTAAACACCTCTATCATATCCCCCCTCAGTCGTCTCTTCTCTAAGCTGAAAAGTCCTAACCTCTTCAGTCTTTCCTCATAGGGGTGTTGTTCCATTCCCCTTATCATTTTGGTAGCCCTTCTCTGTACCTTCTCCATCGCAATTATAACTTTTTTGAGATGCGGCGACCAGAATTGTACATAGTATTCAAGGTGCGGTCTCACCATGGAGCGATACAGAGGCATTATGACATTTTCCGTTTTATTCACCATTCCTTTTCTAATAATTCCTAACATTCTGTTTGCTTTTTTGACTGCCGCAGCACACTGCACCGACGATTTCAATGTGTTATCCACTATGACACCTAGATCTCTTTCTTGGGTTGTAGCACCTAATATGGAACCCAACATTGTGTAATTATAGCATGGGTTATTTTTCCCTATATGCATCACCTTGCACTTATCCACATTAAATTTCATCTGCCATTTGGATGCCCAATTTTCCAGTCTCACAAGGTCTTCCTGCAATGTATCACAATCTGCTTGTGATTTAACTACTCTGAACAATTTTGTGTCATCTGCAAATTTGATTATCTCACTCGTCATATTTCTTTCCAGATCATTTATAAATATATTGAACAGTAAGGGTCCCAATACAGATCCCTGAGGCACTCCACTGTCCACTCCCTTCCACTGAGAAAATTGCCCATTTAATCCTACTCTCTGTTTTCTGTCTTTTAGCCAGTTTGCAATCCACGAAAGGACATCGCCACCTATCCCATGACTTTTTACTTTTCCTAGAAGCCTCTCATGAGGAACTTTGTCAAACGCCTTCTGAAAATCCAAGTATACTATATCTACCGGTTCACCTTTATCCACATGTTTATTAACTCCTTCAAAAACGTGAAGCAGATTTGTGAGGCAAGACTTGCCCTGGGTAAAGCCATGCTGACTTTGTTCCATTAAACCATGTCTTTCTATATGTTCTGTGATTTTGATGTTTAGAACACTTTCCACTATTTTTCCTGGCACTGAAGTCAGGCTAACCGGTCTGTAGTTTCCCGGATCGCCCCTGGAGCCCTTTTTAAATATTGTGGTTACATTTGCTATCCTCCAGTCTTCAAGTACAATGGATGATTTTAATGATAAGTTACAAATTTTTACTAATAGGTCTGAAATTTCATTTTTTAGTTCCTTCAGAACTCTGGGGTGTATACCATCCGGTCCAGGTGATTTACTACTCTTCAGTTTGTCAATCAGGCCTACCACATCTTCTAGGTTCACCGTGATTTGATTCAGTCCATCTGAATCATTACCCATGAAAACCTTCTCCATTACGGGTACCTCCCCAACATCCTCTTCAGTAAACACCGAAGCAAAGAAATCATTTAATCATTTAATCTTTTCTGCTTCCATTTGCAAGTTCAAGCTCTTCTACAGCAAAGCCCCCACCCTGAAACTCCCCTGCCCTAAAACATGTTAATGCTCCACAAGTTCCAAACCTTCCTGAAAGGTCATGGTCCTTTGTCTCCACCCCTCTGAAATGGTTCCAAATCTGCTAGCCATCAAGTTCCATAGATAGGTATGCAAAGGAATGTTAGTGGACTCTTGCTATGTGCTCCTCATTAGTTTTCCTGTAATGCCGATAATTCACAAGTTCACCCCGATGTACTACTGATGCTGTATACATCGACTGTATGAGACTGATGATGACCTCTGTACCCAGGCTTTGAGCAAGGTGATGTGAAGTGAATGGGGCAGACACATCCATCCCCCACCTTCTACTGATGGACACAGTTCTTGGAAAACGTTTCTCAGAGGCCCTGTTGAATGTTCTGATAATGATGTTTCACCTGTGCTGTTGTCTCAAGGTCAATTCTGAGACTACTAACATCCTAAACTATTTATTTCCAACTATACTGTTTTGCTGCCAGAGATTTCCTTGTTGAGTCTTTTCCAAGAAACACACTGTAGCATGCTAGGGTCAGCTCAGAAAGAACCCATTTTCTTCTTCTGTGAAGTGCACATCCATTGGTGTGGGTGTCCCTCTGGCCCCTTCTCCTCCATCTACTGCATCTTACCCCCCTCCCCCCTCCCCCTGCCTCTTCTACCTCTTGGACAGGCTATGTGTGGTCCCTCTTGCAGCCCTCTGGCCTAACTAGTGTGCGTCTTGCCCTGCCCCTTCCCAATGTCTTCTCTGCTTCTCCCTGCACTTATTCCTGTAGTCTTTGCTCACCTTCTGACACTCCCATCCCTCTCTCCCTCTCCTTTTTCTCACTACACTACCCACAATTTCATGTCTCAAACTCCGTGTTGATGCCCACACAATCACATGGGCTCCTTTCTCTCACCAATCACATCATCTAATTGCACACTTTCAAGGCTCTTACTGACACAGAAGACTGACAGACAGAAGTATTCACTGAACCATTCTCTGTGCGTGAAAAAAAAATAAAGACATTACAGAAAAGGAGTGCAAGACACAACACAAACCACATAGGCATCTGTTTTTTGCTTTCTTTGACCATGCTATTCTCATAGGGTCAATTAGCTCTTCTGCTCCTTCCCTCATAAACTGAAAATCATTTTATATAATTTTCAAGCAAAGAGACATGATAAGGAAAAGAGGACAATTTTGTGTATGTGTATGCTTGCTATTTGGTGTATCATCCATTTACTATTTAGTGATGAGGCAGATATAGCATAGAGATCCTATTCTTTGTTTGGGTTAGCTTGCATGTGTGAACTTGCATTATTGAGGATATTTTTTAGCATGTGTGCTAAAAGTTTTAGTGCATCATAGAAACATAGAATTGATGGCAGAAGAAGACCAAACGGCCCATGCAGTCTGCCCAGCAAGCTTTCACACTTTTTTTTCTTCTCATTCTTATCTGTTACTCTTGGCCCTTAATAACCTTTTGGTTCTATTTCCCTTCCACCCCTGCAATTAATGTAGAGAGCAGTGTTGGAGCTGCATCTAAGTGAAATATCTTAGTTAGGGGTATTAACCACCGCAATAAGCAAGCTACACCCATGCTTATTTGTTTACCCAGACTATGTAATTCAGTCCTTGGTTGTTGTCTGAATAAAAATCCACTTTTCTTCATTCTCCCTGCCGTTGAAGCAGAGAGCTATGCTGGATATGCATTGAAAGTGAATTATCAGTCTTTCTTCCCTGCCGTTGAAGCAGAGAGCTATGTTGGATATGAGTGAAGTATCAGACTTTCTCCCCTGCCGTTGAAGCAGAGAGCTATTCTGGATATGCATTGAAAGTGAATTATCAGTCTTTCTCCCCTGCCGTTGAAGCAGAGAGCTATGTTGGATATGCGTGAAGCATCAGACTTTCTCCCCTGCCGTTGAAGCAGAGAGCTATGCTGGATATGCATTGAAAGTGAAGTATCAGTCTTTTTCCCCTGCCATTGAAGCAGAGAGCTATGCTGGATATGCGTGAAGTATCAGTCTTTCTCCCCTGCCATTGAAGCAGAGAGCTATGCTTGATATGCATTGAAAGTGAAATATCAGGCTTATTTGGTTTGGGGTAGTAACAGCCATAACAAGCAAGCTACTTTCCGCTTTTTTGTGAATGCAAATCCTTTTTTCCACATTTCTTCTTTCTGTTGAAGCTTAGAGCAATATTGGAGTCGCATTAACTGTGTGTATGTTTATTGAATAAGGGTATTATCTCCAGGTAGTAGCCATCATTCATGCGAGCCACCCACTCTTCAAATGCACACTAAAAGATTTTTAGAGCAGTTATTTGACTCATTGGAAACTTGCCTTTTCTCCCTGTTTTCCCATAATTGATGCAAAAATTTGAAATTCATAGAAAAACGATAGCCAAAAAACACTATATGACTACTTAGTCTGCCTATCCACCCAATTAAATTAGCTTTACAATTCCCATCATTCCCTCAGAGATCCTCTATTTATTCCATGCTGTCTTGAAGTCAGATACCATGTTTATCTCCACCACCTTCACTGGAGGCTGTTCCAAAAATCCATTAACTTCTATTTAAAGAAATATTTCCTAAGATTACTCCTAAGTCTGTCCCCTTCCACCTTCAACTCATGACCCCCTTGTTCCAGACCCTCCTTTCTGTTGAAAGAGGCTTGCCTCCTGTGCATGGAAACCTTTGAGATATTTGAATGTCCATCATATCTCCCCTATCTCGCCTTTCTTCTAGGGTATACATGTTTAGATCTTTGTCTATCCCCATATGCTTTAGAATGAAGACCACTGACCATTTTAGTAGCTATTCTTTGGACTGACTCCAACAGGCATATCCTTTTAAAGGTGCGGTCTACAGAACTGCGCAAAATTAAATTAGATGAATGCAGTGGTTTCTCTGGGTGAAATCATCTTACAAAGGAGAAATAGCACATGTGTGTAACATATATTATAACACCCCACAAAACATGTAAGTATATTGGTCTCTTTAAGGTGAATTTTAAAAGCCAGGCACATGACAGAATTGTGAGATGTTCGCACATGTCCACCCAATTTTATAAAGTGGGGGGATGCATGTGCATGTGCCGACGTGCACACATCTCGCATCGGAGAAAAAAAGAGATGTGATGTGGGTGGGGCATAGGGGTTCCGAGGCAGAGCCAAGAGATGTGTATACAAGTACCTATCCACCTGGGCGCACACCAAGGTCCAGTGCCACGTAAGTTTACTTCTGCTATGGAGGAGGTGTATCTTAGAAAAATAAAAAACACAGGCGTCCCTGAGGGTTTAATTGAGGTGACTAGAGAGAGTGCAGGCTAAAGAACCAGAGCAGTTTGGGCGCACATATGTACGCGCCCAGGCTGTTTTAGAAGATGCGCTCAAAGGTGCGCTTATGTTAGAAAATTGCAGCGTCTCTGGGCTCACACTGACGCACATAGGTAAAGTTTAATCCGCATGCCCTTTTGAAAGTTACCGTCTTTATGTTCCTCATAAATACTAGTTACAAAGTATTCTTCCTGGAAAATGCTGTGGTCTCTCTCTTTGCAATCTGTTATGAATAGCTGCCTACAGATTTTGAGGAAACAATTTCAGCTGAAAAAAAAAGAAGAGGGGCTTCTTTTAACACTGCAGAAGTAGCTTACTCTGTATTTAATGCTGATTTAAAATTGCCAGCAACTGCAATTACAAAGAATTCGAGATATGTACATCATGAATCCCCAATGAAAAATAAAGCTTAGGAGTGAGTGACTGACTAGGCTTGTCTTCTCTGGTAGGATCTAATCAGCAGGACTGAATATGGCTGAGTAGCTGTAGAGATGGAGACTGAAAACTAGTGCCACTGCTAAACCAAATCTCCTGTAACAAAATGGCTAATACTAATTTGTTTGACTTGGCAAGAAAAGTGACAGCTAGTGAGAGATTACACTTCCAAGCACTAAATATATGCTTTGCTGTCAGGTCTTTATTTGTGACCTTACTTTAACTCTGATGTGACATTTTGAAGTATCTTCCTTCACTGCATCTTGAATTTTCACTTCATCATTATCCATTGCATTAGTCACTTCCTTTCCTGCAAGGCTGTAAGAGGAGGACGACAGAACCTTAGCATGAATACAGATTGCTGTTTTTTTTTTTTTTGCTTTCATAAATATCCTAAGAAAGCTATCAGTTGCATGAATATTGATTAAGGTGAAATGTCCTCGCTTCTTTTGTATGCACTGTGGCCTTTGGTAAATAAAGCTGACTGAGCTACATAGAATGAAGCAGGATTTAAAAGATCAGGTATGTCATATCTCATCAGCAAAGCACATTTCCTATGCACCAATTGACTGTGACACTTGTAAGATCAAATAAACTGGCCAGTTCCAACAAATTTGTGCTTGATTTCAGGGATTTACATGCATTTTTTCTTCACTAGTAACATGCCTGCGCATTCTTAGAAAATGTGAGATTTTTATATTATAGTACAGTAAGTATTGTAAATGGTACAACTCTCATTAAAATACAGTAGTCACATGATTCTCTATGCACCATAGTACAACCAGATTTTGGAAATTAATATCAGATGACTGATGACAGCGATCAGTAGATTTATCTATTTATTTATTTGGGGAGGGGGGGGGGGAAATCTCACAAACAAGAAAAATAAACCTAGAACATCTCAAATCTTTTCAATGAAAAGTAAGGGGGTGTGAAAGAATGATCTTATGAGAATATGTGAGTAGATATCTCTGTAACTCTAAAAGTCCATAGTTCAGATGGTGATTTTTTTTAGTAGCATTTTAAAAAGAAAGGAAAATATAAATCCTAGTATTTGTGAATTTATCTAAACATCCAAAACAAGCAAATTAATCAAATCAACGACAGAGAAAACTGGATGTTATGGCTGAGGGCCCGGCTAGGCTTGGTGAATCCCGACGTGGGCAGTCCAGGACTTCAGGACTCATGCAGACGGAGCTGGAGGAACTTTGGCCTATACCAGCCACTTCCCTCGCAGGTTGAGCCCTTGGGTTCTGGCAGCCGGCAGGACTTAGGCTGTGGCTGAAGTGCAAGCTGGAGCTCTGAGTCTAAGGCAAGGCAAGGTGAAGCTGGAGTCTAAGACAGTGTAGCACTAGAGGCGATGCAGGACTGGAATCTGGAACAGGGTGCAGGTAAGATTGGAACACCAGAACAGAGTGCGGGTAAGACTGGAATTCTGGAACAGAGAACAGAACAGGACAAGACAAGGACAGAACTAAACAGAATAGAGCAAAGAACAATGACAAGGCACTGAGCTTAGTCAGAGGCAGAGTTAAATAGACTGAGCTCTGCTGAGTCATGGAACCACAGTGGCTATGACTGGAGCAAGACTAGCTCCATGAGGACCTCTGGTGGTTGGGAGGCTGTATAACAGCATATAAGTCAGCAAGGATTTAGCAGTGAAAGATTCTATCTAAATGACGGTTTTGGTTCCTTTGTGCTATATTATCTTTTATTTGATCAACAGAAGAATGCTGTTCATGAGCTTTAAAGATCACATAGATTCTCCTTCTTTAGATGTGATGGTTTCTTAAAAAAAAAAGAAAAAGCTATCCCTGGGAGTCACATGATGTGGTGAATCAGAATCGATGATCTCAGCCTGGCTCCAGGTGTCAACCCCTGACTTTCTTTGATATCGGAGGCATCTAGTTTATATCAATGGAAACAAGCCTAAGGCAGGGCATCCATGTGAACATCGATCGCTACATGAATAAATCTCCTTTGGGCATGCCCGCTAAGCTGGCAAAAAAAGATAAGGAAAAACTCAGAATTGCCAAAGACAAAATGGCCGCCGTGGCAGAGAAACCAGTGCCATAACAGCAGCAGTAACAGAGCAAATTGTTTTAAAAAATCCTTGCTAGATGTCCCTCGGCTTGAAACCTTAGAAAATCGCATATCTGTTGCAGATGATGACACATTGGAAATGCAAAAAAAAATCCATAAACTGGAGCAGTTAGTAACAGTGCATTGATGATTTAGAGAATAGATCGTGTTGAAACAATCTACGCTTTATAGGCTTCCCGGAATCAATAGAAGAGTTCAAACTGGCTGAAATACTGAATGACTCCTGGAGGCTCTGGGCCTTGCTGACCAGTTAAGTGCGCTAAAGATAGAACAGGCGCACAAACTGGAAGCAAAATCTTCACAGGACCAACGACCTCGCATTCTGATAGCCCGAATCCTCAACTTTGCGGACAAGCATACAATCTGGCAAGCCTATCCAGTGGATTTACGCACGTAGAGGGGGGTTACGCGCGCCGGGCCTATTTTATAAAGGCCCAGCGACGCACGTAAAGCCCCAGGATGCGTCTAAGTCCCGGGGCTTTAATAAAGGGGCGGGGGTGGGGCCAGAGGCCTCCGTCACAGGGGCCATTTGCTGCTGTGCCGGGGGATCGCATGCCGGCAGGCTGCCCTCGCGCACAACCTGTGCCTATCCTGAGGCAGGCGCAGAAGTTAAAATAAAATTTGGGGGGGGGGGGGGGTTTTAGGATAGGGCTGGGGGTAGGTTAGGGGAAGGAGTGGGAAGGTTAGATTAGGGGGAAGGGAATGGGTGAAGCCCGTGGGCGTCTGCGCACACAGGGTGAACGCATGTTATAAATTCAGGTCTCCATGTGTGCTCACGTGTGGGCAGTCTGGGGCGGGGCGGGGGCGTAGCCAGAGGCAGGCGCAACTTGAAAAATAAAGGTCGGGGGGGGGTTTAGGTAGGGCTGGAGGGTGGGTTAGATAGGGGAAGGGGGGGAAGGTGGGGAGGGGTGGAGGGAACAGGGAAAGCCATTGGAGCTCCCCTAGGGCTCGGCGTGCGCAAGGTGTACAAGTGTGCACCTCCTTGCGCGCGCCGACCCCAGATTTTATAACATGCGCGTGGTTGCACGCGCATGTTATAAAATCTACACCCGTGCATAGGTATTAAAATCCGACCCTATATTTCTGTTAGCTACATCAAATAGAATTAGTTCTGTATTTCTAGTCTTGAGGCACATAATACCAGTTTGAATTTACTTGAAATATTCACATTGGGGCGGATTTTCAGAGCCCTGCTCGCCTAAATCCGCCCAAAACCGGGCGGATTTAGGCGAGCAGGGCCCTGCGCGCCGGTGAGCCCTATTTTACATAGGCCTACTGGCGCGCGCAGAGCCCCCGGGACTCGCGTAAGTCCCGGGGTTCTCCGAGGGGGGCGTGTCGGGGGCGGGCCCGGTCATCGCGGCGTTTCGGGGGCGTGTCGGCAGCGTTTTGGGGGCGGGTACGGGGGCGTGGCTACGGCCCGGGGCGGTCCGGGGGCGTGGCCGCGCCCTCCGTACCCGCCCCCAGGTCGCGGCCCGGCGCGCAAGAGGCCCGCTGGCGCGCGGGGATTTACGCCTCCCTCCGGGAGGCGTAAATCCCCCGACAAAGGTAAGGGGGGGGGGGTTTAGACAGGGCCGGGCGGGTGGGTTAGGTAGGGGAAGGGAGGGGAAGGTGAGGGGAGGGCAAAGGAAAGTTCCCTCCGAGGCCGCTCTGATTTCGGAGCGGCCTTGGAGGGAACGGGGGTAGGCTGCGCGGCTCGGCGCGCGCCGGCTATACAAAATCCATAGCCTTGCGCGCGCCGATCCAGGTTTTTAGCAGATACGCGCGGCTCCGCGCGTATCTACTAAAATCCAGCGTACTTTTGTTTGCGCCTGGAGCGCAAACAAAAGTAGGCTATTCGCGCTCCTTTTAAAATCCGCCCCTTTGTAAGTGGCTACAGAATTCCAATTCTCCCTATCTTGCTAAGCAATACAGCTGCACGTAATGCAGTCTAACATGATAGTCTCACAGAAATCTGTGCAACATTTTTGCAGCTGATACACATTGCTAGCAATATTTTGTTTTAATTTTCATATTTTTTGCTGTAAATTGCATACATCTTTTAATTGGATACAGATTTTTTCAAGATTAGACATTTGAATGTAAACTTAGTTTTTTGTGGGGCAATTTTTCAAAGCCCAAATGGTTTCTGTTTGAACTTCAGCAAGGTCCATGGATAGAAAAGTAGCTGTTAACTTTACACCATCTTTACCTGTGGGCAGAGACTGAAGAAAGTATTTGCGTGAATTTGAAAATCAAATCTCTGGGCATACTTTCCTTCCTCCTCCCCCGGGTCCATCCCCTGTAAAACTTAACAGATTTTTCTATTTATTTGCTTAGATATGTGGGAGGTGGGGGCGTAGCAGGAGAGGAAGGAAAGGCAATTTTTGGTCCCAAGAATTTATCCTGGGAAGCCCCTAATTATCCAGGCAAATACCCTTGAAAATGGCTCTCTGTATTTTTGGGATGCATTAATTGTACACTTCATTTAAGGTCTGCTTTCCTAACATGCATATGGGGGGCAATATTCAGCCGCTGAGCGGATAAACCTATCCAGTTAACTAGTACCATTTAATATACCCAGCTATCGTAAAATTAGCCAGATATGTTTATCCGGCTAACATGGAGGAGAAAGAAGCAGTTATAGTCGCTGCACTTCTGCTGTTCTTTTTCCTTCCCCTCAGCCACTTGGTGAGTTTGTAAGTAGAAGACACAGGGCTGTTGCTTTTAGTATCAGCTCCAAAACTCATACATTGGAACTCTGCTTCAGCTGCTGATAGCTCCATACCTCCTCTCCCACTCTCACAACAATCAGCAATGAATTTACTGAGACTATTGCTGCCAACCTGTGTTCCCTCCCACCTGCTACTTCTATAAAAGTACTCGACTTTGGGAGACTCAAGCTGTAATTAAAGAACCAGAGAATGGGATTTCCCAGTTTATTGTAATGCATTACAAAAAGAGCAGTTCCTCACTATATCAGAGCTGTATCTAAAAGTGATTAGTCTCTGCCAGATATTTATACAATTTTTTTTAAAGATAATGAGACAGTTTACAGTTAAATTTTCCACAGGTACAGTTTGTCCTGTCACATTCTTTCCTAATGTTTATCTCTTAAGCAACTTAACATAAGAACATAACATAACTTAAGTTTTGCCATACTGGCTTAGACCAAAAGTTTCCCAACAGTGGCCAATTCACATTACAAGTACCTGGCAGGATCTCCACAGGTAAACAGATTCCATGCTGCTTAACCCAGAGTTAAGTAGATTTTCCCAAGTCCACTTTAGTAAATGGTTTATAGACTTTTCCTCCAGAAACTTGTCTAAACCAGTTTTAAACCCAGCTACACTAACAGCTTTCACCATATCCTCTGGCAACAAATACCATAGTTTAATTACGCATTGTGTAAAAAAATATTTTCTCCTCACTTGTTATCTGGATAAATGAATATTTGTGCATTTATCCAGCTGAATGTTAGCTAGATATCTTATTGTCTGTCTAACTCTGGTATTAGGAATGTACCTCCAGAGTTAGACCTAGATTTATCAAAATGCGGTAACTATCGCATGCGATAGCAAAAGGGGTGTGGTTTATGCAAATATTCATTTTATTGCAATTTGTGCTAATTACTTCTGCTGAGTGAGTGAGTGAGAGAGAGAGAGAGAGAGAGAGACTGGCCATAATGTAATCAAGATATACCAAAACGCAAGTATATAAGAGGTCTCTAAAGATTTCATTAATAAAATTTTGAAAAACTGCAGGAGCATTAGTTAAACCAAATGGCATTACCAAGTACTCATAATGTCCATCTCTGGTGTTGAACGCAGTCTTCCATTCATCCCCTTCTTGAATTCGTACCAAATTGTACGCACCACCGAGATCCAGCTTAGAAAAAATGTGAGCTCCTTGCAGACGGTCAAATAATTCCGCAATGAGAGGCAAGGGATACTGATCCTTGATGGTAATAGCATTGAGTCCTCTGTAGTTGATGCAAGGGCGTAAAGTCCCGTCTTTTTTCTCCACAAAAAAAATCCAGCCCCCGCGGGCGAGGTGGATCGCTGGATAAATCCTTTTTGTAGATTGTCCTGAATATATTCAGTCATAGCTCGAGTTTCAGCAGCAGACAAGGGGTAAACTCGCCCACGCGGGGGTGTGGAATCAGGAATCAACTTGATTGCGCAGTCGAACGCCCGATGAGGCGGCAAGGCATCAGCCGCTTTCTTAGAGAATACATCTGCAAATTGTTTATATGGAGGGGTAATTCCCCCAGATTCGAGGCACAGATATAATTGGAAGCGGAACCGGAGTCCTTCAAACAAGTCCCGGAACATTCAGGACCCCACTGTGTCAGCCGTAAGGAAGCCCAATCAAATTGGGGATTATGGCGTTGCAACCAAGGTATACACAACACCACAGGATGAATGGCTCTCTCGAGGACATAGAAAGTGATTTGTTCAGAATGGTCCGGTGCAATAAAACAGTCCAGGGGCTCCGTCTGATGCGTAATCCTTCCGTCAAAGGTTCCTCGTGGATGGAGGAAATGTCTAGAGGTTTTTGACAAGGTTGGACTGGAATATGGAGTTTATCCACAAGTTTTTTCAGGATGAAATCTCCCCCGGCTCCTGAATCCACCAGTGCCAAGGTGGTAAACTCCCGTCCGTTCATATGAAGAGTTACTGGTAGTGTGACTGGGGGTTTTGGAGAAGAAAGGCCCAGGGAAACGCCCCCTAAAGTTCCTAGGCTTTGGAGTTTCCCAGCTGAATAGGGCAGTTTGCTAAACGATGTCCGGAACCACCACAGTATAAGCAAAGACCAGATCTGTGCCGTCTCAAGCGTTCCTCTGGAGTCAACGGACCCCTTCCGAGCTGCATAGGTTCGTCCCTAGGTCCCTCACTGGTAGGTGTTTCCCGAGGAGTCGTAGTGGCGGGCGGAGAGACCTGGGAAAACATAGACCGTCTCCTCCAGTTTCCACCCTCTCGTGCTCTCTCTTGTAGCCGACGGTCGATCCTGGTGGCCAATTCAATGGTGCCATTTAAGGAGGATGGAAGTTCTCGAGCGGCCAATTCGTCTTTGATTTTTGCAGTAAGTCCTTCTAAATAGATGGTCCGAAGAACGCTCTCCTCCCAATGGAGTTCGTTGGCCAACATACGGAAGTCGATATTGTAATCCGTGAGAGAACATCCTCCTTGACGGAGATGAAGTAAATCTGTAGCGGCAGCTTGTTTCCCAGGTTCCTCGAAGGTAGTTCGAAATAGTTCAATAAATTGAGAATAGTTCTGCAACACTGGATCCGATCGTTGCCATAAAGGAGAGGCCCAGGTGAGAGCTTTGCCTTCCACAAAGCTCTCACCTGGGCCTCTCCTTTATGGCAAACCCCACAAACCCCACAAAAAAGTAGCCAGAAGCTAGAAATAAGCTAGGAGCAGTATATACCAAAGTAAAAAAGTTGAATAGTTCAGCTCAGTTACTCACCTTGGAAAGGTGTTGAGGAAGTGTGATTGGGTTTGAATAGGGACCAACATTTGTTAATCAAGGGAGCAGTGAGTCACTCAGGCTGACTAACTGAAGTTAGACTGTTTGTATTTCCTAACCCTTCCACCCACCCCTAGCTCATCCCTTAATTTATAGGCAGGTGCCACTTTCACAAAAAAAAACAACAAAAAAACCATCAACAAAAACTTTATTGAGAATTCGATCAGACCCCGGTAGGCCACTACCAGACACATAGTGAATTCACTAATACATTTAAAGGAAGTTAGACACATTCCTACTCCCATAGCAACCTAAAACTTAACTAGGAACTGATCAAAATTGAGATGAAGGCAGCAGTCCAGCAGCAAGAGGGGGGCTTCCCAGTCTTTTGCATCGAGTGTCACATGTATGATTTTTTACCCACCGGTGAGAAGTTGTACATGGGCATGCGATGCAAAGAGCTCCTGGCTCTCAGAGAACGAGTCCGATCTCTGGAGGCTAGAGTGGCAGACCTGGAGGAGCTGAGGCAGACAGAGAGGTATATAGATGAGAGCTTCAGGGACATAGTAGTCAAGTCCCAACTTCAGACTGGCAGCCCTGGTGCTGCCTTGGAGGAAGAAGGTCTCATAATGGGAGAGCACCAACCAGGTGTATCAGGAAAGGATCCTTTAGCAAGGACCTGCTCTCTAGGTGATGCATTGTCCTTTCGCACTGAGGATATCTCCCCAAGGCCTACTGCCCAGGAGGGAAGGGTTAGGTCGGCCGTCATAGTTGGTGATTCGATTATTAGGAATGTAGATAGCTGGGTGGCTGGTGGGCGTGAGGATCGCCTGGTAACATGCCTACCTGGTGCGAAGGTGGCGGACCTCACGCGTCACCTAGATAGGATTTTAGACAGTGCTGGGGAGGAGCCGGCTGTCGTGGTACACGTGGGCACCAATGACATAGGAAAATGTGGGAGGGAGCATTTCAGAGAATGCTACCCTGGAGGTTCTGGATTTAAGCTTTCTACCTAAGAGCCTAAATTTGGCTTCCAGAACCTCCCTCCCACATTTTCCTATGTCATTGGTGCCCACGTGTACCACGACAGCCGGCTCCTCCCCAGCACTGTCTAAAATCCTATCTAGGTGACGCGTGAGGTCCGCCACCTTCGCACCAGGTAGGCATGTTACCAGGCGATCCTCACGCCCACCAGCCACCCAGCTATCTACATTCCTAATAATCGAATCACCAACTATGACGGCCGACCTAACCCTTCCCTCCTGGGCAGTAGGCCTTGGGGAGATATCCTCAGTGCGAAAGGACAATGCATCACCTAGAGAGCAGGTCCTTGCTAAAGGATCCTTTCCTGCTACACCTGGTTGGTGCTCTCCCATTATGAGACCTTCTTCCTCCAAGGCAGCACCAGGGCTGCCAGTCTGAAGTTGGGACTTGACTACTATGTCCCTGAAGCTCTCACCTATATACCTCTCTGTCTGCCTCAGCTCCTCCAGGTCTGCAACTCTAGCCTCCAGAGATCGGACTTGTTCTCTGAGAGCCAGGAGCTCTTTGCATCGCATGCCCATGTAGAACTTCTCACCAGTGGGTAAAAAATCATACATGTGACACTCGATGCAAAAGACTGGGAAGCCCCCCTCTTGCTGCTGGACTGCTGCCTTCATCTCAATTTTGATCAGTTCCTAGTTAAGTTTTAGGTTGCTATGGGAGTAGGAATGTGTCTAACTTCCTTTAAATGTATTAGTGAATTCACTATGTGTCTGGTAGTGGCCTACCGGGGTCTGATCGAATTCTCAATAAAGTTTTTGTTGATGGTTTGTTTTTTTTTTTTTTGTGAAAGTGGCACCTGCCTATAAATTAAGGGATGAGCTAGGGGTGGGTGGGAGGGTTGGGAAATACAAACAGTCTAACTTCAGTTAGTCAGCCTGAGTGACTCACTGCTCCCTTGATTAACAAATGTTGGTCCCTATTCAAACCCAATCACACTTCCTCAACACCTTTCCAAGGTGAGTAACTGAGCTGAACTATTCAACTTTTTTACTTTGGTATATACTGCTCCTAGCTTATTTCTAGCTTCTGGCTACTTTTTTGTGGGGTTTGTGGGGTTTGCCATAAAGGAGAGGCCCAGGTGAGAGCTTTGTGGAAGGCAAAGCTCTCACCTGGGCCTCTCCTTTATGGCAACGATCGGATCCAGTGTTGCAGAACTATTCTCAATTTATTGAACTATTTCGAACTACCTTCGAGGAACCTGGGAACCAAGCTGCTGCCGCTACAGATTTACTTCATCTCCGTCAAGGAGGATGTTCTCTCACGGATTACAATATCGACTTCCGTATGTTGGCCAACGAACTCCATTGGGAGGAGAGCGTTCTTCGGACCATCTATTTAGAAGGACTTACTGCAAAAATCAAAGACGAATTGGCTGCTCGAGAACTTCCATCCTCCTTAAATGGCACCATTGAATTGGCCACCAGGATCGACCGTCGGCTACAAGAGAGAGCACGAGAGGGTGGAAACTGGAGGAGACGGTCTACGTTTTCCCAGGTCTCTCCGCCCGCCACTACGACTTCTCGGGAAACACTTACCAGTGAGGGACCTAGGGACGAACCTATGCAGCTCGGAAGGGGTCCGTTGACTCCAGAGGAACGCTTGAGACGGCGCAGATCTGGTCTTTGCTTATACTGTGGTGGTTACGGACATCGTTTAGCAAACTGCCCTATTCAGCTGGGAAACTCCAAAGCCTAGGGACTTTAGGGGTGTTTCCCTGGGCCTTTCTTCTCCAAAACCCCCAGTCACACTACCAGTAACTCTTCATATGAACGGACGGGAGTTTACCACCTTGGCAGTGGTGGATTCAGGAGCCGGGGGAGATTTCATCCTGAAAAAACTTGTGGATAAACTCCATATTCCAGTCCAACCTTGTCAAAAACGTCTAGACATTTCCTCCATCCACGGGGAACCTTTGACGGAAGGATTACGCATCAGATGGAGCCCCTGGACTGTTTTATTGCACCGGACCATTCTGAACAAATCACTTTCTATGTCCTCGAGAGAGCCATTCATCCTGTGGTGTTGTGTATACCTTGGTTGCAACGCCATAATCCCCAATTTGATTGGGCTTCCTTACGGCTGACACAGTGGGGTCCTGAATGTTCCGGGACTTGTTTGAAGGACTCCGGTTCCGCTTCCAATTATATCTGTGCCTCGAATCTGGGGGAATTACCCCCTCCATATAAACAATTTGCAGATGTATTCTCTAAGAAAGCGGCTGGTGCCTTGCCGCCTCATCGGGCGTTCGACTGCGCAATCAAGTTGATTCCTGATTCCACACCCCCGCGTGGGCGAGTTTACCCCTTGTCTGCTGCCGAAACTCGAGCTATGACTGAATATATTCAGGACAATCTACAAAAAGGATTTATCCGGCGATCCACCTCGCCCGCGGGGGCTGGATTTTTTTTGTGGAGAAAAAGGACGGGACTTTACGCCCTTGCATCGATTACAGAGGACTCAATGCTATTACCATCAAGGATCAGTATCCCTTGCCTCTCATTGCGGAATTATTTGACCGTCTGCAAGGAGCTCAAATTTTTTCTAAGCTGGATCTCGGTGGTGCGTACAATTTGGTACATATTCAAGAAGGGGATGAATGGAAGACTGCGTTCAACACCAGAGATGGACATTATGAATACTTGGTAATGCCATTTGGTTTAACTAATGCTCCTGCAGTTTTTCAAAATTTTATTAATGAAATCTTTAGAGACCTCTTAAATACTTGCGTTGTGGTATATCTTGATGACATTTTGATTTTTTCCAAGGGCCTACTAACTCATCGTCAACACGTGCTACAAGTATTACAAAGACTCAGGGACCATCGGTTGTATGCTTAACTGGAGAAATGTATTTTTGAAACAGAGTCTTTGCCATTCCTGGGTTACATTATTTCTAAACGAGGTTTCCAAATGGACCCAACAAAAATAAAAAGCATACAAGAATGGGATCAACCGAAGGGGCTAAAGGCCTTGCAGAGATTTCTTGGTTTTGCCAATTACTACCGACATTTCATTAAGGACTTTTCCAAATTATCTGCACCACTCACCGCACTCACACGTAAATGAGGTAATATCACTAATTGGCCCACTGCTGCAGAGGAAGCATTTCAGGCTCTTAAGGACTCCTTTTTACAACAGCCCTGTCTTCGCCATCCTGACCCAAGTCGCTCATTTACGGTTGAAGTCGCTGCATCCACCGAGGGAGTAGGAGCGGTATTAAGTTAGACTGATGCCAAAGGTACGTCTCATCCTTGTTCGTATTTTTCAAGAAAATTTTCTTCTGCTGAGCGCAACTATGCTATTGGCGACAAACAATTATTGGCCATTAAACTCGCATTGGAAGAATGGCGACAATGCCTGGAGGGGGCCCAGCACAGAATCACTATCTTTACAGATCATAAGAATCTGATTTACCTACAACAAGCCCAACGTCTTAACCCACGGCAAGCTCGCTGGGCATTATTTTTTTCTCGCTTTGATTTTGAACTCCGGTATCGACCTGCAAGCAAGAATATCAAGGCGGATGCACTATCCCGTTCTTTCGTCTGCGAGGATGGAGAGGAGGCCCTGCAGAATATCATCGACCCAGCCCGTATCATCCTTGCAGCTACCTTCTCTGTTCCGATGGGAAAAACCGTGGTTCCCAGCAGACTCCGCAACAGGGTACTGAAATGGGGACATGATTCCAAATTCGCTGGACATCCGGGACGTAAGAGAACACAGGATCTCCTTCAACGATTCGACTGGTGGCCGGGGATATGCAAAGGCATTCGAGCGTACGTAGATTCCTGTCCCATTTGTGCCCGACATAAAAATCCTGTGGGGAGGCCGTGGGGACACCTACAACCATTGCCGGCACCAACCAAACCTTGGACTCATATCTCCACCGACTTTGTGGTTGATTTACCTGCTTCTGAAGGACACACGGTTATCTGGGTGGTGATTGATCGTTTCTCAAAAATGACTAATTTTACACCCCTGCCCGCCCTCCCCTCTGCTCCTCGTTTGGCTCAACTATTTATGTCACATATATTCCGGCTTCATGGTCTACCTCTGCACATTACCTCCGATCGAGGTTCACAATTCACCGCTCGATATTGGCGGAGTCTTTGTGCCAAATTTCACATTGCATTAGATTTCACTACCGCCTTCCATCCACAAGCCAATGGATAGGTAGAACGTACCAATTGCTCTCTCAGACAGTTCCTACGGTCATATGTTAATGCACGACAGGATGACTGGGCTGCGTTGTTGCCATGGGCGGAGTTTTCACACAACTACCACACATGCACATCAACTGGATCCTCCCCTTTTCAAGTTGTTTTTGGCTATCAACCTACACCACCGGTGCCTCTACCCCTGGCGGTGTCCTCTCCGGCGGCTTAGCTCACCGCCACACAGTTCAAGCAATTATGGGTACACACTCGACACATGCTCTGTAAAGCAGCACAAACGGCTAAGAAGTTTGCGGATAGACATTGGAGACCGGCACCTCAATTTCATCCTGGTGATAAGGTGTGGCTTAGCACCAGAAATATTCGTTTGAGGGTTCCGTCTATGAGATTGGCCCCTCGGTATATCGGTCCTTTTCCTGTGACTAAACAAATAGGGCCCGTAACTTACCAACTACGCTTACCTACCTCCCTTCGCATCCACAAAGTTTTTCATGTATCCCTGTTGAAACCGTTGCTCCTCAACTGGCCATCTTGGAAGATTCCTGTGTCATCACACGTCCAGCTGGAGGAAGACACGACGTATCAAGTCCGGGAGGTCCTCGATGTTCGGAGACGAGGCCGCAGATGGGAGTATCTTCTGGCATGGGAAGGATTTGGGCCAGAGGAGAACTCCTGGGAACCTGCTACTAAGATCCTGAACAAGGATCTTCTCAAGAATTTTCATAACGACCACCGGAGAAACCCAGGCCTTCTAGGGGGAGGCCTAAAGGAGGGGGTACTGTTATGAATACCGGCTGCGGCAAGCCGCAACCTGGACCTACTGCTGTCCCCAGGGGCTGAACGGAGCGTCGGCACTAGCAGACTTCATGGTGTTCTTCAGCAGCAGCAGCCGCTACAAAATGGCCGCAGCGTTTTTCCCCGCGCGGCTTAGCTCCGCCCCCTGACAGCTGCTAGGGCCGCGCGGCCGGCTCTGGCTTGGAATTAAAGAGACACTCACAGGATGTGAGCTAGCTCCTTCCTGCTGCATCCTAATTGGCTGGGACTATTTAAGCAAGGTCTGTGCCCTCAGACCTTGCCTTGACTTCTTGGCTCCTGGGTTTGTTCTGTTCCTAGCTCCTGTTTGTCTTCCTGTGTTGTTTCCTGGACCGGCTGACGTTTCTCCTGGTTTTTGATTCCTGGTCTGGCTGCGGACATCTCTGGCTCTCGACCCCTGGACTGGCTGCAGACATCTCTGGCTTTCGACCCCTGGACTGGCTGTGGACATTCCTGGCTCTCGACTTCTGGACTGAATGTATTAAGAGATCCTCGGGGTGGCTCCTCGACCCGCTGAAGGCGTCAGCTTTTGTTGTCTCGACCCGCTGGAGGCGCCAGCATCTGGATTATACGACCAGCAGGAGGCGACTGCATCCAGATCCTCTTCCTTCCTACCTGCAATCCCGAGGATCGGCCTCGCCTACCGACGTTGGCCTAAGAGGACATCGCCGGACCAAGGGTCCACACCTCTGAGCATAACACTAACACCGTACAATAATTGTACCTGTAATGCCCAACACCTCTGTCAGGCCCTAATGCTATCACGGTGCCATGCATATCGGTGCGTCATTGACGCCCATTAGGACTATTGAACCCTACCTACGTCACTCTTACCCTATTTCCCAAACCTTACCCTACAGTGCAGTGAATCCTGTCTGCGAGGTGGCTGCCATGTGGGTGGGTACCCCCATGTCACATATTTTGCCAGAAAGGTGATGGGCTGACTGTTGGCAGCCACCTCGCAGACAGGCCGTCACCAGCAGCACAGCTGATCTGCCAGGCTGGCAGAGGGAGGATGCATGCATGTGTATACTGCTCTGTTGAGTGATAGATGGCCATTACTGAGGAGTCATGACTGACAGGTGGATGTGACAAGGATGCAGTCCCCCTCAATGTGGTGTCAGGTGCCCTTCGAATGTCTATAAAGTGCAGAAAGTAGCTGGCTGCAATGTATTTAAACATGGAGATCTGTGCAAAATGTCAATGAGGCTCTCAGGACTGTAACAGGGCCTCAACAGTTGGGCTGCGCAACCGCCCACAAATGGGTCACTGCGGCACAAGGCACTGATCTGGGTGTGCCTGGTACCACGTAACCCACTGCAGTTGGTTCAGTAGCACAGAAGGCATGTTGTGGACTGTGGAGGTACCTCCGACCACCTATTTGTACCCCTACAGCACGCTCCTGGTGAGCACACACACAGTCATTGACACTCATGCAAGCACAGCCCATCATAACCATCTTGGCTCTACCAACGCCCTCATCATAGCAGCCTTACTGCTGAGTAGGATGACTAACTAATGTCACTATTGACAGATGATCACACAGCCCTCCAGCACAGGTCCTGATGTGCAAATAAAGGACATCAATACTCACATGTGAAAGTGTCCATAGAGGCCAAGCCTTTCGCTGAACCCGCATTACCCATGTATCGGCCATATGGAGGTGGCAGAATGCAAAAGGAGGCTGCACAGGGTGGAATGTATGCATGAAGGGGGTCAGATCTACGGTTAGGCAGGTGATGAGGTATATTGATGTACAGGCCACTCCCCTTTCCTAACATGTGTACTACCCCTGTGCTGCAACAAACATGGGTGTGGCATAGGAAGAATCAGTGATCAATGAGCGGGAACAATGAATGTGTGCTAGGTGTCCAGATATAGGCGACTAGCCTTTCAGCACACAGCCTATGCACACCATATTCCAGAGCTTTTTGGTACACCAGCACGTGCATGGGTGTGAGTGATAATGCACTAGCTGACACTCATTACTGTACAGCAACAGCGGTTTCCACGCTTGCTACTTGCAGTGATGAGGATGACAGGGGTTCAGACAGGGTGATAAACTAATGTCTGTCTCTATCATAATACTGGAAACATTTGTGGCTCATAAGGTATGTAGGATTCACTGCACTCTCGCCCTCATACTGTACAGTACAATGGTACACTGGGCAGGAAGGTAAACATTTGGAATGATGTTCGGTCAGCACTCTGACCACAACCCTATCTCCACCCAGTCCGCCCACAATATATGCAAGCCCATCCCACCCAGCTTGTGTAAATGGCACGGGTCGGTGTGTGTCGCAGCCATTATGACAACGATGTTGCTGGCCACTGCACCAGCCCACACCAGGATGGCATCTCGGGTACAGGTGGGACCTAGCCTCTGTGTAACACACCCTCCCTCTGCACCAACCGCTCTCAGGTTTACCCTCAACCATGATACCATGCAGATATACACATAGGGCCTCCATGTACTGTACCATATAAGGGTGCACCCTTCTGGCAGCACGCCACCTGGCTGCACCCAGAGATGTCCTCCACAAGGGTATATAAGGAGGGCCAACGTTGCCATGAGCCCCTGCCATGCCCGGCTACAGTGTTGTAATACCTCACACTTGGCCAAGCACATGTGCATCCTTAATAATTGTGCTCCATGCTGTGCCACAGTTCTGTGGTCCAGGAGTTCCACTAGCTGGATGCGCAGACGTTAAACAGGCTGAACACTACATGCTGTATCCTCAGACATGGCAACCTGTCCTTCATGAGGTGGAATGTGCCAGGGAAGCAAAATGTGCCTAAGGGTGCTGACAAATAGCATTGCAGTGTTCAGTGTTGCACCTGGCCTGTGAACCACTACATACCCAGGCCACACAGTGGCGTGGACATGTAGGCAACACCTTACACCATGTATGGCAAGAGGTCGACGGCTGAGAGCTTCCAGATGTCCACCTACAGTGGCAGACCATCAGTCAGGGATTGTGTCCTCCATGGCCGCACAAACAGAGTCATAATTGAGTCCAGAAGTGTGTGACACGCAGTGATACAAATAATCGTTATACTTTACTGACTCTTAACAGAACAACAATCATTTACATGCTGTAGAACCCCAGTGGACTTTCCTCCCTACAGGTGTGCTGTTCAGAAGGTTACAGGTAACCAATGTTGCTCACACATCATTATCAGCAGAATATTAGTGTTTCCACATACTGTATGACCTGTGGCAATGCCTGACAGGCTATATGTGGAGGAGCCCCCTTTACCTCGCTGCCCAAGTATGTATTCCACAGGATCTGGCGGACAGTGGTTTTCCCAGTCACTGCTAACTGAGCTGTGTGCAAGAATAGAGGGAATATGGGCCAGACATGGCCTACATGTCCCTCCGCATGACATAGATGCACCCATACCGCTCCGTTGGGAGGGTATATGTCCCATCCACATGATGTCCCTCAAGAAAGGTTTGCAGGTACAGGAGCTTCAAGACAGAGTATGTCAAACAACAGGGGTGAGGTGGGTATATAACGTGATGGTGACACAGGTCACACTGTATGTGGAAAAACTAATACTCTGCTGATAATGATGTGTGAGCAACATTGGTTACCTGTAACCTTCGCAACTGCACACCTGTAAGGAGGAAAGTCCACTGGGGTTCTGCAGCATGTAAATGATAGTTGTTCTGTTAAGAGTCACTAAAGTATAACGAATATCTGTCAACACTGACAGATACCTGTTACTGGCCTGTACTGGTTGTCCAAACAACATGCGCCATCAACAATGACAGTTAACCTTGGAGAGTGGCTTGTATATGTGTGTGTGTGGCGAGGTGAAAATATGAGAAGACACTGTATGACTGTGGACCACACAGTGTTGGCCGTCAGATAGTGTTCACATGGTGGATGTGGCCCACATTGTAAAGGGTCTATGCACATCCCACAGCTGTGAGACGGCACCGGAGGGATGTGTGTCACAATGGATGGTGACCCCTTCTTGCAACCATTGCCCTTTTCTGACCACCAAATTAATATACTGGTGGCTAACACTGACTGTACACCAGCAGTCAGCACATCTGTGTACACATGGACACCAGGTCAACACACTTAAGGCCTGTTGAGCATGCCTTACACCGGTTGCACCATGTAAATGGGTATGACACATTAGCATTAATATCTTCACCTCTCCATACGACTAGCAACAGCCTAGTTATCTGGCTGCTGACAGTCTGTGCAACTCCTTTAATACACGGCATGCAGATAGCAACATAACCCTTCCCATGCCTCACCTTTCAGTGGCCCACAACCTTAATGCTAACACAGTTACTATAGAAAGCCTTCCCTGGCATACAACGAATCCATGGACATGCTGCCATGGTGGGGATGTACACTGATATGAGTATGCACTGGTACATGCTTAGCATGTGCAGCTGGGAAGGGCTACACACTATTGTATGGCAATGGTGCCTGGAAATTAAGCGTATGCATGAGCCACCACTATAATGAATGTCCTGCATGGCACCAGAGGTTGGCAACCTCTCGGTCATTCACCCAGCATTGGTGGAAGGCATCTTCCGTTTACCTGCACATGTGAGAGACCAATCTAGGAAACAAACTCGGTTAGTACCTTAGCATCAGTTAGGCTCACATATGTGGTGTTTGTCAGGCAGAGGTAGCTATGATACTGAACCCTGGTAAGAAATACGTGTCTGGACTCCTCACCGCTAACAGTGCCTGACATGAGCACTGCTATGGCAATAGACTGCTGGCCACCCCTTCCCCTTTCCACACAGATCATGAGAGCAGGCATACATCAGAACGCTCCCTTACTGTGCATTCCCTGTACTGAGGAACAGTACCTCTTCTACTGTGAGGGACATGTTACGAGCGCGCGCGGGCGCGGTCGTCTCGGGCGGGTGGTGAGCCCTTGGGCCACGGCAGGACCCCAGGAGGAGCCCAAGGCCACACCGTGGGAGGTGAGCTGAGCAGGCATGGTGAGCCAGGCAGGCAGGAACAAAAACAGGGAGTCCGGCCCTCAGCCGGACCTGCATGCCCATGGTAGCCAACACGGGGAAGTTGACTAGTGAACGGTCCTCCGACTGTTCCCGGTCCTTTCGGACCCGCCGCAGGGAACGGCAATGGGCAGCAGGCCGGACAGAGGCGAGGGCAGACAGAGTCCTTAAACTGAAGACATCAGACGGGGCAGAAGCAGGCTGAAGCAAGACGGAGACATCAGGGCAAGGGCTGAAGCGAGACACAGGAAAGGTCCAGGCGAGCAGGAACTCCGATGCTGGGATACTCACATCCGAAGCCCCCTCGGCTGGCAGAAGCTCAAGAGCCCGTGGGACGAATCCCTCCTGTTGGCCACTCCAGGGCCCAACAGGACAGAAGGCTCAGGAACCAGGTCAAGGCAGAGACAGGAAGACATCCGGGCAAGGGCTGAAGCAGACACTGGAGACAAGGCTGGACGGGAACATTGCACTGTCCATCAGGGCGCCCTACTCAGCCCACCCGTGGGACTGAGTCGCGGACCACCCTGTCCCAGACGCGCCCTACACAGCCCAGGAAGGCTGGTCGCGGACCACGCTGAGAAGGAGGGTGCGGGGAAGACCCAGGCGCACAGGAACTCCGATGCTGGGATACTCACATCCGAAGTCCATACGGCTGGCAGAAACAGGAGCGGACATCAGGCAAAGACACTGGACAAGGAACCATGGAAGACCTGGATCAGCACGGTTACAGCCAACTGTAAGGCCTGATCAAAGGCCTCGAGGAACTGACAAGCAAGTCCTTAGATACTGGAGGTTACAGGCAACTCCCTGGGAGGAGTTAGTCAGGACCGCCCACCGCTGGTCCTATAAGTCAGGTGGAGAGCTGCGGGCCAGCCCCTAGGAGAAGGGCGTCGCCAAACAGGAAGTCCAAACGCTGAGGCTTGCAAGCCACAGGCATGCCTCAGGAGCAGCTAGGCCTCTCAGGCCCTGGAGCAAATCCTGGATGATGCGCAGGCGAGGCCCTGGCTTCAGAGCGGCCTCCAGAGGAAGGTAAGAGACCTCCTGCAGCACAGCAGCAGGGGGGATCGCAACAGGACATGTCATATACTCCCCTAATGTTTACTCTGCAGGGGCCCCCCTTAGCACCCTCCAGTACATGAAGCTAACTGTAAGGTATATCAATGGCAGGTGCAGATGTTGCTATACTGAACCTCAGACAGGGGGCAGTTGGGAAACTCTGCATTGGTGCAATGTGTGATGCAGCATGCAAGGTGTGGCGGGTGTACACCAAGGGCACATTAGGAACATAAAGAGGACACAAAAGGTGGCAGGTTAAACAGGATATTTATTCCTGACAACATTCTGCAGGGTATAGTGAAGAATTAGGTCAGCAGTTTAAGCATACATTTGACGTTCCTAGGTAGTCATTATCTGCAAGTACTAGATAGCTAATAGATCCAAAGAGGTCCAATTCCGTGCTACATCACTCCACCATAAGCAGTATATACACATATGCAGATAGTGGGTGTTATCAGTACTGGCAAAGCATGATTACCTAGGAACAGAGAAACAGGAAGTGGCACCCCAATAGCTTGGATACTGCAATATATAGATTACCGCTGGTCAGTATACAATGTGTAGACAGGCATAGGCCCCAGGCAGTCCATGTTGAAAGAGTGCACTGAAAGGGGACTGCATGAGAGGCCAGCCGGCAGAGTGAAAGTCCAGGCCCCAGGCGGTCCATGTTGAAAGAGTGCACTGAAAGGGGACTGCATGAGAGGCCAGCCGGCAGAGTGAAAGTCCAGGCCCCAGGCGGTCCATGTTGAAAGAGTGCACTGAAAGGGGACTGCCTGAGAGGCCGGCCGGCAGAGTGAAAGTCCAGGCCCCAGGCGGTCCATGTTGAAAGAGTGCACTGAAAGGGGACTGCCTGAGAGGCCGGCCGGCAGAGTGAAAGTCCAGGCCCCAGGCGGTCCATGTTGAAAGAGTGCACTGAAAGGGGAGTGCCTGAGAGGCCGGCCGGCAGATAAGGTATCCAGCGGCTCAGCATGTAGGCAGCAGGCAAACACATGAAGGGTCTGGCAACAGCAGTGAAGGCCCAGGAACAGACAGCAGCGGCATGGCAGCAGACGGAGGCCCCGGACAACTCAGCAGCGGCATGGCAGCAGGAGGAGACCCAGGACAACACAGCAGCGGCATGGCAGCAGGAGGAGGCCTAGGAAGAGACAGCAGCGGCATGGCTACAGCAGTGAAGGCCCAGGATGAGACAGGCCAAGTGCCATTTGGAGACATGAGGCACAGAACGCACCACACAACCAGCATTAACAGCCCTTGAGCAGACCGGTCATCCCAAAGCACACTGCCAGAATTTGCAGCCCTTCAAAACAGAACGCGGCACACAGCAGAGTGGCGCAGCGGATGCAGATGGCACATAGCAGAGTGGCGCAGCGGATGCCAGTGGGGCAGGTGACTAGGTGGGTGGTAGGTGGGTGGTAGGTGGCGCCTCATCAGCTTTGCATGGTGCATCCTCTTCCATCTTGAAGGCACTGCATCTCTGGGGAGCAGGCAGTGATGCATCGTCTTCCATCTCGACGGCACTGCACCTCTGTGGGGAGCAGGCAGTGAGGCATCCTCTTCCATCTCGATGGCACTGCACCTCTGTGGGGAGCAGCCAGTGATGCATCCTCTTCCATCTCGACGGCACTGCACCTCTGTGGGATGGCCATCCCAGTGGTGGGTGGGAGTAACTGCCTTACCCGGTTTGTGGTGCCTGATGGCCCCCTCAGGGCCCCTTGCCACGTCGTGATGGTCCGGTGGGAGGTGGCTGGTTCTTGGGGGGACGGTCCCTGTGGCCTCGGGACCCTGAGGGATGCCTATATGGGGTGTTGATGTTGTGGATGAAGTGGACGCCTGCTGGTCCGGCACCCGCTGCAGGATTTGCAGCAAGATTATATTGTGTGTGCCAATCTCTGCTGCGATTATGTTGCCTGCCTGTGTGATTGCTGCAGTCTGGAGCTGGGAGTCGCGGCTCTGCTGTCTCATGGCTCTTCTCAGGCCACGCAGTTCCATCCTTATTTGTTCTGCCTGTGTGGCAGTCATTGGGTCGGGGTTTGGTTGGAAGGGTGGCACTGCTGGAGGTGCTTGTGGTGCTGGGGGATGTGCCAATGCCCTTGCTGCCCCAGCTGCTGGTGCAGGGCTGCATGGAGACATGACTGGTGTGGGCCGAGTGAGCAGAGTTCCCTCAAAGGGCATCGTGATGCTTGGGTGCAGAGGAGTGGGGGAGGTCCCCCACTCCAAATCCTGAAGGGCCTCGCTCAGGGTGAGGGGGGCTGGCTGTGGCTGATCTTGTGGGCCACACCTCTTCCTCCTCCTCCGATTCCGACCACTGTGTCGTCGCATCTATGTGAAAGGGCCTTGTGAGCATTGGTGGCCGCCTTGTCCCCGGTGGGTCCCTGCTGGTGCCTGGGTCCTCCCAGCTGGCATCAGATGTCTGCTGCCTGGGACCAGAGTGCTCTGTAGAAGATGGGGGAAAAAAGGATAGACAGCATAAGTACCACAGCGTTTGGTTGAATTGGAGTAACATCAAACAGGGACACAATCTTTGACCAACATGTCATTCTGCTTATAAAGTTATGTTGTTTATATGTACCAAATGGCATGGGGGATGGGCCTGGGGGATGGTTCCTGAAGCCTGGGCCGTGCACAGCACATGGGCAAACTGACAGTGTGGACAGTTGAAAACATTTCTTTCATAGCTCAGACTGCCAGTTCCTGCCTGGGGGATGGGGCCTGAGGCCTGGGCCGTGCACAGCACATGGGCAAACTGAGAATGTGGACAGTTGAAAGCATTTCTTTCACAGCTCAGACTACCAGTTCCTGCCTGGGGGATGGGGCCTGAGGCCTGGGCCATGCACAGCACATGGGCAAACTGACAATGTGGACAATTGAAAGCATTTCTTTCACAGCTCAGACTGCCAGTTCCTGCCTGGGGGATGGGGGGGGAGGCAAGACTGTTCTGGAGAGCACATGGGGAACTTCAACAGCAAACAGGACTAAACATTGTATAGAAACCTTGCACGGGACAGGGGGGTACAGGCCAACTTACCATCTTCGAGGTGGGATGTATCAAGGCGAGGATCCAATCCCTCGAAGACTTCTGGTCCCAGCCGTTGCATGAGACGCCTCTCCATATCGGTGAATCTGATCGGGCAAGGGGACCTTCCTCCTGTGTCCCGCAGGTACTGATTCCGCTCCGCAATCTTCACCTTCAGCTGCGCCTTTATATCTCTGTACCGGTGGGCCACCTGCTCCCCGGTGCGAGGTATTCCACTTTGCCTTCTGATGTCCGCAGCTATGGTGGTCCATAGCTGTGCTTTGGCTGCCTTGGTCGTCTTGACTGCCAGGTTGCCAAAGAGATGGGCATAGTGATGGAGGACGCCTTCTATCAGCATGTCATTGTCCTCCTGGCTGAAGCGCATGGCACGCTGCCTGACCCTTGCCTGGCTGCCTGGTTGGGGTGCCACTTCTGGAGGGGTCTCCTCCCTAGCCTCTGTCTCCGACCCACCTGATTCCCCACTCTCTTCCTCCCCCCCCCCAACTGACCCTGCACTTCCTGCTCCCTTCCCCTCTGCCCTGGCTGTCTAGCCCTACCTCTTCCCACCATTCTCTCCTGCCTCACCCTTTCCCCCTCCCCCACCCTCCTATCACTTCCCTCCTGCCTATCTCTCCCACTACCCCTGTCCCTGCTCCTACTCCTCGTACCCCTACTACTAGGTCCCTCCTCCTCCCTCCCCCTACTCTCAACTCCCCTCTTCTCTCCTCTCCTACCACTCCTCTCATGCTCCATCCTCCATCACACTCCTCCTCGCCACCACCACCACCACACTCCTCCTCCTCACCACCAGCACCACCACCACACTCCTCCTCCTCCTCCTCACCACCAGCACCACCACCACCACCACACTCCTCCTCCTCCTCCTCACCACCACCACCACCACCACACTCCTCCTCCTCCACATAGATAGGGACAAACAGGTAACTGACACACTTTCACTCCAACAGAGATTACAAAAGACACAGGTAAAGGGAAACAGATGACAACAAGTAAACAAGACACCACACTCAGTAATCGAACTCCAAAACTCCTACTCCAAACTCCAACTCCAACTCCAAGTCCTACCTCCTCTCCAAAACTCCTTCCAAACCCTCAAAGGAGGAGGGGCAGGAAGTGACCTTTTATACATTTCACATTATTGCGGGGCGCGGTACTTGGTTTCACTTTTGTCCGCGTTCCGCGAAAACGTCGCGCAGCATGATAATTTTTTACTCTTTTCATCGCGAACCGCGAAAATAGTTTCGCGATTCGCGAAGACATTTTCGCGAATCGCAAAAACTTCGCTTCACGCGAAAGTTTCCTGCTGCGCGGAAAGAGCCTCATTTGCATGGGAACGCCCCTTTTATTAATGCAGGCGGTACCTATGCGATACTGGTAAATGAGGGCCTATGTAATATCTTTCACTTTACCCGCTGGAGATTCTCTTCACCAAGGGTAGCATTGTCGTCTACTTAGGTACCCTTCCCCCAGCCTTCAGGATTTTTATATGAGGCTTCCTTACAGACCCTCAGGCCCTCTTGGTTAACCCCAAAGTTCCATTCCCCAGAATGTCCATTTTACCAGCCTCTAATGGCATCTTGATCTCTCCGGGCTAGACTCCCAGTAACTCCATTTTCTTGCTGGTTCTGGCTTGCTTCATCTCTTTTCTTGCTGATGGGTAACAGGCCACTTTTCCCCCAACCAGGTCTGGCTTCTTCTCCATCTGCTGGACCTCTGGGCTCCAGACCACTACCACTGCCACAGTATTGACTTCTTGTTCTGGCTTTATCCCCTCGACTTCCTGGTTTGCCTGACCTAAATGAGTGGGATAACCATACTAGAAGGGTGCTGCTCTCTTTTTCCAGTAGTAAGTAGGTCTCCTGTCCTTCTGGCTTTTGCTTTACTATCTGTTCCAGCAGAGCAGTCTCTGAACTCTTCCCGTAATATAGACAAGCCTGTAGGCCCAAGCCCCATGGGCAGTCTTTTCTTTGTTTATCATTGTTGACAGTGGGGAAGTGAATTGTGCTCTGCCACACCTGCTTGTTCTCCCCATACTCTGCTGGCACTATGTCTAAGCTGGGGAATATCCCCATGGGCCCCAGACCTTCCGGAACAATCCAGACTGGCCCCTTTGGATTCTCAACCTTGGCTGGGCTAGACTCCTTTTCAGGGTCCTTGGTACTGCTCCCCACTGGGAAGTCTGCATTGCCCTCTCCTGGGCACTTTTCAGTGTTTGGGCACGCTACAGGCCTTCCTCAGGACCTTTTGTAGGCTTCCCTGCAGTCTCCCGCTTAGACTTTTTCCTGCTGCATTCCTCCGCTTTTAGGCCATCCAGGGTTTCCGGAGCACGTTGCCCCAGTTTGCTCACTAGCATAATGTTCTCTGGTGACTTGCTTTAGGTCCACCTCCCACTGGGTCACCTATTTGGCTATCTTCTGCGATCAACTGCCTCTACTTAAATCTTCCTTTCTTTCTCTGGGCATCCCTGGCCTTTGGGAGTGGCTTCGCGATCCCTACTGACTTGTCTGGCCTTTCCATCTACCAGACCTCCAGTCTCAGGTTCTCCCTCTCAGCCGGCTCTTGGGCAGCTCTCCAAAGCCCTCCGGTACACTTCCTTCTCCTCCCCAGAAAATAAACCCTTGCACACTGCTTGACTCCTAACTATACAGGTAGGAATAGACACCCTTGTCCTTTTGCCAATGCTGGGTGTATGTGTGAGTGGTAGGCCCCAAGAAAAGAAAAAACTTGTACAGTGTTTTTTTTTTCTGCACACTTTACAGCAGTGTTTCTCTGTGCAGTGCTTAGAGCAAACAATTTCTCAAAAAAAAAATCCTCTCTTCTTTCAGTGAAGCAGAGTTCCTGCTTCACTAAAGGAAGCCATTGAAAGGATTCAAAATATGAATTAGGCTATGGGGATGGTATTTTTAAATAATATTGGAAGCCCAGTATGTTGTGTAGGCAGTCGGAACGGCCTCTGAAGGCCTTGCATTCTGTTACATTGTGGGTGTTTTAGTGTGCCCTTGGGCCTCAGCCCAACCCCAGATGGATCCAGGACCGAACAGAGGATTGGCGACCTGTCCCAGGATGGCAGAAACACGGTCCTACCCTCTGCCGGGCCTGCAAGCTCATAAGAACATAAGAACATAAGAAAATGCCATACTGGGTCAGACCAAGGGTCTATCAAGCCCAGCATCCTGTTTCCAACAGTGGCCAATCCAGGCCATAAGAACCTGGCAAGTACCCAAAAACTAAGTCTATTCCATGTTACCATTGCTAATGGCAGTGGCTATTCTCTAAGTGAACTTAATAGCAGGTAATGGACTTCTCCTCCAAGAACTTATCCAATCCTTTTTTAAACACCGCTATACTAACTGCACTAACCACATCCTCTGGCAACAAATTCCAGAGTTTAATTGTGCGTTGAGTGAAAAAGAACTTTCTCCGATTAGTTTTAAATGTGCCACATGCTAACTTCATGGAGTCCCCAGCGCCAACAACAAGATGATGTTGGTAGGTGAATGGTCCTCCGATCGTTCCAAGCCCTTTCGGACCTGCCGCTTCGATCGGCATGGAGCAGCAGGCCGGCCTGAGGATGAGGGCAGACGGAGGCCTTGACATGAAGACATGACACCAAGGTCATGTCTCACAGACGAGGGTTGAAGCGAAAACATGACACCAAGGCTGATGCAATGGCATCAGAGACGAAACGAAGAACTTGACGAAGTCCAGACAAGACGAGAAGCTGGGCAGGAAGACATTGGCACTGTCTCTCAGGGCGCCCTACTCAGCCCACCTTCATGGGTGGACCCAATGGGCTGGTCGCGGACAACCTTGTCCCACTACGCGCCGTACACAGCCCGAGAAGGCTGGTCATGGACCACGCGGAGAGCGGGACAAGTGCAGGGAAGAATCCAGCCGAGGCAGAACTTCGATGACGGAGCCAGATGTCATCCAAAGCATCTCAAAGGCTGGCAGGACAAGATGGCTCAGGAGCACAGGACACCAGTCTACTGCCGGCATCTCCCATGATGAAGCTGTGTCACCCGGAGATCCACGGCCGGCAGAACAGAAGGCTCCGGGGCAAGAACGAACACCAAAGAAGGCTAGAACACCAGGAAGCAAAACCTCAGGAGATGAGACACCAGGACACCTGGACAGGGACCTCAGGCAATGAAGACATGGCATGTTGAGACGACAAGACGAGACTAGGAGCTCCACGAAGAAGACAGAAGACCTGACGGAGCTCTGGTAGGCAGGAGGCTCCAGGACTGAAGTCACTCCAATGCAAGGCAGCGAGGAAAAGCAGGAACAGCCCTTTTATAGGGCTAGCACAGGAAATGTTCACTAGGTGGGGCCCAGGGCATATCCGGCCGTGGGCCCTTTAAATTCAGAAGAGAGGTGCGGCCGTGCGCCTAGAGGAAGCAGGAACCAGTGCAGGACCGTGGATGTACCAGCAGGGCTGGGCCTGAAGGCAGGCCCCGAAGATGGCAGTGGCTCCAGCCGCTGCAGGAGGCCCCAGGGGCGGCTCCAGCCGCCAATTAAGGTCGGAGCTTGCGGCCTCTGGCCGCGAAGATGTGCAGGACGTCAGCGGCAGCTCCGTGCCGCGAAGATGGTGCTGAATGTCCGTGGCACCAGCCGCGGTGAAGAGGAGAGCCGATGGGCGGCCTCCGGGCCGCAGGGGGAAGGCAAGTCCGTGGCTCCGCCACAAAGAAGGCCTGACTTCGGCGGCATCCGACCGCATCGGGAAACAGGCAGAAGGTGAGGAGCCTGCTCGCGGGCAGCCGCAGGCAGCTTCATAACACAGTAAAGAGAATCCCAAAAGGTCTAAAATGATAGAATAAAGGCCAGACAGGGCTAAATGGTGCGATGAAAGAGGCTATAAAGGCCAAAAACTGAAATCATGTCCTAATTAGGAAAATAGGAAAGCACATAAGCACTCACAAATTAGATGTAAAACATTAATATGGCAGATGAAGAGTAGAAAATCACTAAATAATAAAATTGTTGTCAAGTACATTCAGGACTGAATGCTGAAAGCCATTTATGTGCATAAAACCTGGTTTTATGCATAGAAGTGACTGTACTAAAATAGCCCAGGGCTCGGTTCATATAAAAAGAATGTGAGTAACCTAGTTTCATGCATACTTTTACTCAAACTGGCAAGAGGTGTTCCAGGTATGGCATTGGGGTGTATGAGTCCAGCTTTCAAAGTGGACTTGCAGAGATTAATGGGATTCTTTTTTACTGGGCTTCCAATACTGTTTAAAAATACCATCCCCATAGCCTTATGCATATTCTGAATCCTTTCAATAGATCCTTTTAGTTTCCTTCTAACTAGTTTCCTCACTGATTCATAGTTTACCTTTTTAAAGTGAAACACTACTGCAGAAATTTATTGTCCCTTTACTGAATATATCCAATTTAACTGTGTCATAACTATTGTTAAGCTGCTTCCTCACTTGTTCTGCATTCCACTGAGAATTAGATTGATAGTAGCACCTTCTCTCTCCTCTGTTCCAGGGCCAGTGGCTCAATGAGGCACATAGAAACTGTACCTGTCTAGCATGCCCTGAGGAGGCATTCATCCATCTGATCTTGGAGTACTTGAAATCTCTCATAGTGTTTCCAATTATAGCAGCCCATCTAATCTCTGTTACCATTTCACTGTGTTTTTACCATCAGGTGGGCAGAAGTCTACCACTCAATGCACATGGGGTGCGGTTTGTATTGATATGGCAGACCTATCCTACTTGACCCTATGCCATCCCCGATCTTTGGAGCTTGCGGTTAAGAAAAGATTTTCAAATAAATAAATAAATAAATAAATAAATAATATACATACATACATACATTTGTGTCCTATGCTAACCTTTAAACCAGTACAAAGTATTGCATTCCAGATAGCCTTGGTTAAATCACCCGCCCATGTGTTTCTTATGAGAAGATCACCAACTTTGCCTCTCTCCTATCCACTCCACTCACCAGCTTTCAAAACTGGAAAACTCTGATAGCCCCCAAAGAACCTACATTCACGCAAAGCTTGGTGGAGGTAGGTCCAGACATTTACAAGTTATAAAATGGGGGGGGGGGGGGATGTGTGCATTTTTCATGGGAACATTTCCAATTCTGCCCTCCTTCTAACCCTTTCCCCCAAATCACTCACCAACCTTGAAAAGTATAAAAGTCTAATCTCCCCCTAGGTTGTAGGGGGCACGCACACAAATACACAAACCACAGCATGCAGATATTCAGTGCCATCGGATAAGCCTCTGTTTATATAGAACCAAGGATAAAGAGAAGGGAAATGTTTGTGTGCTCTAGCATCCGCTGTGAATACGTGCACGGTAAGCAGAAATATTCAAAGTAGGAAGGGATAAGAGGGACCATGAGAGAGAGAGAGAGACAGCCCATCAGGACTGAAGAGGTGAGAAACAGGTGGGGGCTTGAAACCTGAGAATCCATCTGCAAGCATGGTATTAAAGCTTTACATTGTTATAATCTGATCATAGGATAAAATTAATTGTAGTGCCAAGTTTGCCCTGTCCATAGCATAAGGCCTTTAACACCAGACTCGCACCAGACTGAGTAGGTGAGATGGCAGAAGATGCCTCATGATGCACATCATGGATTTTCTTGGGCTGGATGGACTATTTTGGTCTTTATTTGCTGTCATTTACTATGTTACTATAAAGGGAGAGGTCTGCTTGTATTTGCCTTAAGGTAAATGGGGCAGGGGGAGGTGGAGGAGAGTGCAGGGGTTGGGGGAGGCAAGAAAAAAAATGGTGGTCAATATGGAAAAAATAAAAGGAGGCCTTTCCATCAAAGTTTGTCCGTGGCCCCTTAAGTGGTTAAAGTGGCCCCTTCCGGTCCTCTTCTATTGTGAAGGGTGCAGGGCCTCTGGAAGCTGGGGCTGTGGAATTCAATCCCTGGTATGCTTGCAGTGACCTCTCGACTCCTCTCCCGGGGGATGCTGGGAGCAGTATGCAAATGAGCCTTCCGGCCCTAATCTACTGCAAAGGGCACGGGGCCTCTGGAAGCTGGGGCTGTGGAATTCAATCCCTGGAGCGCTTGCAGTGACCTCTGGACGTCTCTCCTGGGGGATGCTGGGAGCAGTATGCAGATGAGCCTCCCAGTCCTCTTCTACTGGGAAGGGAACAGGGCCTCTGGAAGCTGGGGCTGTGAAATTCAATCTCTGGAACGCTTGCGGTGACCTCTCCCAGGGGGGATGCTGGGAGCAGCATGCAGATGAGCCTCCCAGTCCTCTTCTACTGCGAAGGGAACAGGGCCTCTGGAAGCTGGGGCTGTGAAATTCAATCCCTGGAACACTTGCGGTGACCTCTCACGAGGGATGCTGGGAGCAGTATGCAAATGAGCCTTCCGGCCCTAATCTACTGCAAAGGGCGCGGGGGCCTCTGGAAGCTGGGGCTGTGGAATTCAATCCCTGGAGCGCTCACGGTGACCTCTGGACGCCTCTCCCAGAGGATGTTGGGAGTAGTATGCAGATGAGCCTTCCTGTCCTCTTCTACTGCTGTTTTTCTTACTCTTTTATCAGCTCTTCTCCTGGGCATTCCTTTCGAGTACAGGCTATCAACACCCTCTTTTCCTAAAGTGCCTTAAATACAGATCCTCTGCATCTGGCCAAGCAAGTCAGTTTATAGCTCCAGACCAGTACTGCACCAGGGACCCATTTATCATAAGGCTGGCCTCTGCCAGCATAGTCAGAGCCTAGCTCTTCAGAGCTATCCCCTTTATATATAGTCATTAAAACCTATGCAGACTTTGTTCTTTTTGTTACAGTAACATACATAACAAAGCATTGACTTTGTGTTATTTGATATAAACAATAAAGATGGGAAGAAGAAAATTTTGTTTCATTTTTCATTCCGTTTTTGGGGGGTTCTCCATGAATTTCATTTTACTATTTATTTTGTTTAAAAAATGAAATAAACTTTAAAAAACCTCAGAAATGCAAAACAAAGAAACCAGGGCCTCTCGACCCCACCACCCATCTTTCCCACCCAAAAAAATGCTGGGGACAGGTCCTGGGCCAAAGCCCAGTTTTCGTTACCTGGCCTCTGTACCAGGTCCAGGCATTGGGAGTGGCCCTGGATGCCTGGGACAGATTTCCATTGGATAAAGTAAGTGAGTGTCATGAAATTTCCGGGGCGTGGGTCTGGGCCTTTGCTCAGGTTTAAGCTGAGGCCCCTGGCTTTAGACAAGGTCCTAGGCCGTTCCCCGGCATCATGCTTGGGCGTAGGCTGTGGTCCCTGTGTTGGGCTGCGGCCAATGCCTTAACCCTGGCTTTGGGCCTAGGCAGAAGCTGAAGCACCGGCACCATGCTCGATCATAAGCCTGAGCCCTTACATTGTATCACCCTATGCGAGTTCCTGGCTTCGGGCCTAGGGCTGGGCCCAATGAGTGAGATTTTTTTTTGTTTCCCGATTTTCAAAATGGAACTAAATTCTGACAAAATTTCATCAGAATTTAAATCGTTCCATTTTGAGAACGTCCTGAAACAAAATAGGAAATTTTGTCTCATTTCTTATTTTGTTTGTCCCGAATGTGCATCCCTTATAAACAACATGTATTACAAGCTGAAATTACCTTCTGTAATTCTCTTACATAGAAACATAGAAATGACGGCAGAAGAAGACCAAATGGCCCATCCAGTCTGCCCAGCAAGCCTCACTCATTTTTTCTCTCATATTTATCTGTTTCTCTTAGCTCTTGGTTCTATTTCCCTTCCACCCCCACCATAAATGTAGAGAGCGGTGATGGAGCTGCATCCAAGTGAAATATCTAGCTTGATTAGTTAGAGGTTGGTATGTTAAATTTGTTTTCAATCTGAAGTATCATTTATCTTCTAATTCAATATGGATGAAACGGTTCTGTGCAAGTGACCTGGATTACATTTGCCAGATGATGCACTAATGAGGTCCTGCAACCTGCAGTTCCCAAGGCTAATTCTGCAGGTATAGCAAAATATTACCTAGAGATTTGCTTTAATTTATCCACTTCCTGAATCCTATAGTTCACTTTGCCAGATGGCCAGTGCCCTAGCCATGTCGTACTCACATCCAGAAAGAGTGCAGAATTGTAATTAAAAAGAAAAACCTGTAACATGCCTGATTGCTCATCAGTACTTAAAATAGAAGCTTACAGCTCTGGCTTCCATCTAGCTCGGAAAGGTTGC
Source organism: Rhinatrema bivittatum (assembly GCF_901001135.1). Lineage (NCBI taxonomy): Eukaryota > Metazoa > Chordata > Amphibia > Gymnophiona > Rhinatrematidae > Rhinatrema > Rhinatrema bivittatum. Next base: position 358,684,478 of record NC_042619.1, read on the forward strand.
AAATAGATTTTGTATTTCAGAATTTTTGAAGCGGCACCAAGTATGCAAATGCTTACCATTGTGGAAAAATGTACAAAGAGTTAGATGGTTTAAGAGCCTATGCAATAAAGTTTATTGTACACTTTAAGAGCTTTTTTGCATGCTAAAAATATTCTGCTATACAGTAAGACTTTAACATGCATGTCAAGATAGTTCAAGTTTGTACTAAAATTAGAGTGCTTTCCTTTGTAAATAAGAGTGTCAAATGCAAATGATGCCACCATGGAACCATGGTAAATAGTGTGATGTTCTCCCCACCCCCTTTTTTCCATAGACTCAAGCAGCATGGTGTCTCTCCTGCTACTATGACTGCGGGAACTGATTGTGTTGCAGTAGATCATTAATTTGCTTCAGTGTAGCCATTGAGGGGGGTTATGTACACACACACAGTCCCTTAAGAATAATCTTATATGTATACGCTGGCCTTGTGTAGTTTTCTAGGGAAAAAATTCTATCAGCTGTTCCCTTTCCGGTAGGATACAAAACCAGAATTCAGGACTGGGTTACACTGACAGGGCGCAGGGGTAGGTTTTCGGGGGTTACGCATGTTTCTTACGCACGTAACCCTTTGAAAATCTACCCCTTTATGAATTAAAACTAAAGTCTTAAATTTAATTCTAAAAGGAATCGGCAACCAATGCAATTCCTTTAAAATTGAGGTTATGTGCTCATATTTTCTGGTGTTTGTTAAAAGTTGCGCAGCGGCATTCTGAAGTAGTTGAAGCGGACGGGTAGTGGTAACAGGAAGGCCTAGTAACAGGGCGTTACAGTAATCAATTTTAGAAAAGATAAGTGCTTGTAAAACCAGTCTAAAATCATTGACATGAAGGAGAGGCTTCAATTTTTTTAAAGTATGAAGTTTAAAAAAAAATCCTTTAATAAAGTATTGATAAAATTCTTCAAATTTAGGGGGTCATTTTCAAAAACGATCGCATGCGAAAAGTCCTTTTTTGCGTGTGATCACTAACAGATCAATACAGTAAGGCCGCGTTACAAAGAGTGAGGCAGTGCCCGGCGCACCCTCGTTTGCCCCACGCACTGTTCTGATCACATACCGCTCGATACTCTATTTAAATTGCTTGCAAATGCAAGCCGCGTCTGCGACGCGTTAGGCGAAGCGTTAGGCCCGCGCAACCCATTTTACTGTATAGGCGCTTAATACAGCGCCTATACAGTATCCTGGGTGCGCTGGTACCTGTCATTTCAAATGTCATTTCAAATGACATTTGAAATGACAGGCACCAGGAAGTGGATCCCAACTTTAACCCATGAAAACCTAAAAACCGAAAATCCCCTCCTCCCGAAGCGGCTCGACATGTGGCAACTTACCTTTTGTTGCTTTTCAGTCCCTTCCCTTCTCTGCCGCCCTCCGGAGGAGGCAGCCGGCGGCGAAAGCGGCTCGCAGCGGTCCCCCCCGCGCAGGTCCGGGTTCTCCTGGCTCGGCAACAGCTAGGGCTCCATTGGCCCGTCGATTTGGGCGCTCCAGCCTAACCTCTGCACAGCTCCCAGACTTTGCCAAAAGATGGCACCCAACTTGCCTCCCCTCCCCTTACAGCGACCATAAAATTTATCTAGCACGAGTCTGGAAACCCACCTTACTAGCCCTCCCCCCCTACACAGCACCTAGAAATCTGCCCAGTGTACCCCAATCTAACAATTCTCACTGACCCCATTATCCAAAGTACGCCAAACACTACCATCACCTGCGATTCAACCTCCATCATCCAAACGTACTTCAGACCCGCAGTTCATTTCCTCCCCTACACATACCCTCCAAACGCACATAGACGGGCGTGCTTTCATTGGCCGGAGCGCCTGTCAATTTGGGCGCTCCGGCCAATGAAAGCGCATAGACGTGCAGAGGTTAGGCTGGAGCGCCCAAATCGATGGGCCGATGGAGCCCTAGCTGTTGCCGAGCCAGGAGAACCCGGATCTGCGCTGGGGGGACCGCTGCGAGCCGCTTTCGCTGCCGGCTGCCCCCTCCGGAGGGCGGCAGAGAAGGGAAGGGGCTGAAAAGCAACAAAAGGTAAGTTGCCACATGTCGAGCCACTTCGGGAGGAGGGGATTTTCGGTTTCTTTTGGGGGAAAGTTTGCCGTCTACCATTACCCCTGCCTCTAACGCAGGGGTAAGGGTAGGCGGTAAGTTAGCAGGTTAAACGCACGGCAAAACGGCAGGGTAAAATAGCGATAGTCGGGGCGAGCATTACTGTATGGGAGGGAATAGCTAATTTGATCGTTTACATCTGATATACATGCCGCGTGCGGAAGGGGTTACCCGGGGATTTAAAGAGGCGGTAAGAATGGGTTAAAGGGGATAGTGTATCGCGGGTTGGACTAACGAGGCCGAAAAGTGAGTAGAAAGCGGGTTAGGAGCAGGGTAACCGCGGCCCCACTTTACTGTATCGAGCTGTACATGGGGGCGGAGTCGGCCCTGGAAGAGGAGGAGTCAGGGCGGCACCGGGCCCGACTCTGCGGAGACATCACTGGTGGCGAAAGGTAAGGACCCTTATCGCCGCCAGTTTAGTGCTGAATAACTACACCTTTTATGGTGTGATGGCTGCCGGCTTTCGCAGGCTGCCCCCTGCTTCGCCTCCCCCACCCCCATTACCGCTGGAATTTCTAAGGTCTGTGACCTTAGAAAATCCAGGCCTTAGTTCACTATCTAGGAATACTCCTATGTCTCTTACTTCATTTACAATGGCATATTTGGGCTTTAAAGTTTCAATTTTTAATTTGGCATTGTAATTCAATTTATTACAGATCAGTAAGATCTCTGTCTTTAATTGATTTAGGGAGAGGCTCATGTGTGATAAAAGTCCTGCAGCATCTCCAGCCAGTGTGAGTATGGGAATAAAATAAAAGCAAATTTTCAGGTTAGGGCCATCTGGACATAGCATAGTCCTACTCTTTACTTGAATGCAAGGTATTTTGTATATACAGGCCACAGGTTTATTTATAATTGTATATTCAGGCCACAGGTTTATTTATAATTAATGAACTCAATCCAACAGACCACTACTGTGAATATTTGGTCCAGGTCTGATCATCACAATCCTACTTAACCTTTAGACATGCCTGCGTACCTCAATAAGCCCCACTATGCCTCCTATGTACAGATTTCCCCTATGAAAATAACTAGAGATGCCTACCTCCCAATGTAACTATAGTTATTGCCCTGTTGAGCTGTTTGAATCAAATTGCCCTGTTGAGCTGTTTGAATCAATTCTTTTCAATGTTCACCACTGTTAAAATGTAATTGTATTAACTGTGGATTTGCCTCTGTTCCATGTAAAAATAGTAAGACACGTTCGTCCTACTATTTCTCCACTTTAACATGTAATCCGATGTGATATATCCCAATGAATGTCAGTATATAAAAGCAAATAAATAAATAAATAAATATTGCTAGGTTGCTTCACCAGCATTTCAGTTCAGAGTGCAATTCTATCATGCAGCCCTGGGCTGTTAAGTTGCTGAACACTGGTTCTTTCCCAGCATGCTCTTCTTAAGCCCACCATTGGTCTGAGGCTACCTCAATATGTTAGTCTGTGGCCTCATTAGCAGGGCACCAGCCTTCACCTGGGCAGACCTTGGTTCTAGGTGCCTTGCTTCCAAATGACTTTTTTTTGCCTTCACAACATGTTGTGTCTACAATTTATCAGCACGGGCTAGCTAAAATTTATTGCATGTATGTTAGTTATTTTTATTATGCTTGTTACATTTTTAGTGAGTTGTACTTAAAAAAACATATGTGCAAGTTTTATTGCTAGGCCACTTAAAAGGTGCAATTTTCAATAACTCACATTGTGTTGAAAGAACATAGGCTATTTTAAGCTGTGTATACTGCACCAATTATCAAAGGAAAATAACCTGCATTGTTTCCCTTTGAAAATGAGCAGATGCAAAATATGCATGGTGAAGGCATCTGCATACTTTGCACTTGTTATTTGTGGTGGTGGCTAAACGATGGTAAAATAGGATACTTGCTTTTGGGAATCCCATGTAAGCATACTGTTTTCCTCCTCTAGCCTAAACATACCCACAGAGGCTCCTCTTTTTAATTAGGATAAAAGTATGTGTACTATAGAATTAACTTTTAGCAACATTTGAGGAAGGATATATATTCAGTTAGACCATTTTTCCCAGATAAAGTTGCCTTAAAAAATATATAATAGGAAGGAATGTTACATAATTAAATGTAAGTGGAATTTTAGGGACCTTTTTGTAAGACAAACTAACAAGTTAATTGTGGTTCTTTGTTTTACTAGCATATTAAACATAGTAGAAGGGATGTATAGAGAAAAATAAATTTCATTTTGTTCATTCATTTCATAGGGCACCTTCATTCGTTTCATCAGTTTCAAACAAACACTCGGAAAACCGATCATATCACCCCCATACTCAAAGAACTCCACTGGCTCCCCATCGCATCTCGTATTCTCTTTAAAGTCTTAACTATATTACACAAATCTATCCACTCTCACAACTCTAACTGGCTGGATGAACCCTTCTGTCCCATACGTTCTGACCGACCTATTCGTTCTGTCAACATAGGTACCCTCTCCATTCCCCCTTTGAAAAAAGCCCACCTCTCCGCCACCAGAGATCGCGCACTATCCATTGCAGGCCCTAAACAATGGAACGCCCTCCCTACCACGCTCAGACTTGAGCTATGTTACTCCAAGTTCAGAAAAAAACTTAAAACATGGCTCTTCCAACAAGCATACCCTGTCTAATCTCCACCCTCCTTCATTGAACCTTTTGTATATAGACCCTTGGGCCCTTGTAAATATATAGACCCTGTAAGCAACACGTTTAAGCCTGTATCTCCAGACCTGTAAATAGCCTGTATATCCAGACCTGTAAATAGCCTGTTACAGTTTTAATGCTTCTTTTTCACTGTCTCCTGCACTATGTATATTCCTCCCTGTTTCCCCTCCCTGTTGATTGTAATTTCAGCCTTTCAGTTACAATTTGAACCGGTATGATGTATGCTTACTAATGCCGGTATATAAAAGTTTTTAAATAAATAAATAAATAAACAAACAAACTTGTTTTATTTGTTCCTTCATTTACCCTTACATTAAATGGGAGAAACAATGGAGCTTATTTTGGGATCCCAAATTGGGATTTTCTAATCATTTCTAATGAAACTAAGTGTACAACATCAGAAAGGTGAAGGAATGCCAACAAATCAAGACTGTCAACGTGGCACCAAAAGTTGCATGAAGAGCTCAAGGAGCAGCAATAAGGCAAACCAGTGTGGCTGAAGCTCTCCAAGGCACTATCAGGGGATCAAAGAAGCAGCAGGAAGGGAAAACACTCCAAGGCTTCAACGGAGGGCACCAACAACTATGACATGAACCCTTGAAGGCAGCATGAGAGGCAAAGTGGCATCAAGTAGCATAGACATAAAGGGGGAATGAGGCAGAAAAAGTGGCAGGAAACCCCCCAAGGCACTGATAAAAAGACAAAGCAGAATAAGGTGTGCATCAATAAGGCACCATGAAAGGTGCAAAGCAACCCCCCCTCCCCCAGTGGCAAGAACACCCCAAGGCGTAAAGTCTGGAGTATGACAGCAAGGTAAAGTGACAGCAAGACATTCAAGGTACAAAATCTGTGTATGGCAGCAATACTGAGTGGAAGAAAGATACCTGTGTTGTATGATAAGGGGTATAGAAGCAAGGCAGTGTGGCATGGGAAATTAATGTCTTCCTGTTGAAGCACTTGCCACTTGTCAGATTTAATACAAGAGAAAGATCTGCCATTAGTATTATTTTTGCAACATAAACTTTTATTATTTATTTATTTATTTATTTATTTATTTATTTATTTATTTATTTGAAGAGTTTTATATACCGTTATTCGGAAAGCCATCATAACGGTTTACAAGGTGAATACATTTTAACAAAGAGGTTTTGAGATATCATAACATGTTGTAATTACAATAATAATGAACATAACCAAGTAAGTCTCTGCAGATATAAGGTTGATTGTGGAGGGAGGTTAGTTAGGTTGAGAATTAAGGTTATGAGTTCATTTGAGAGTTGGTCTGTGTAGATGATTGTGGATCCATGAAGAATTTACGAAACAGTAAGGTTTTTAGGTCTTTTTTGAAGGTTTTTATATTGTGTTGAGATCTTAGGTCTTCAGGTAGAGTGTTCCAAAGATTAGGGGAGGCGATGGAGAAGGCTCTCTCTCTTGTTGTTGTTAGATGAGCATCTTTGACAGTGGAGATTGATAAGAGGTTTGAATTGCTGGATCGTAGGTTTCTTGAAGAGTTTTGAGGAGTTATGTTAAGGGTTTTAAGACCTTGATGATCATTGTTAAGGACTTTATGGATGATAGTCATGGATTTGTAGGCGATTCGTGCAGTGATGGGAAGCCAGTGAAGAGATGACAAGATGGGCATAATATGGTCATTTCTTTTTTTTCCAGTTAGGATTCTAGCAGCAGAGTTTTGAAGTATTTGTAGTGGTTTGAGGGATGAGAAGGGTATACCTATTAGAAGGGAGTTACAATAGTCGAAGGTGGAGAAGATAAGTATTTGAAGTACAGTTCTGAAATCATCGGTGTTGAGAAATGGTTTTAAATGTCTTAGGGTTAGGAGTCTGTGGTAACCTTCTTTGGTTTTGTTTGATATGTGGTTCTTAAACGACAAGTCTTTGTCGATGAGGATACCGAGGTTCCTGGAGTGGGATGTAGGGATTATAGTTGTCATGTGTTTGTCAGGAATTATCAGGGGTGGTGGAGCTGGGTTCTGTTTTTTGTCCATCAATATAATTTCGGTTTTGTCAAAATTGATAATGAGTTTTAGGGAGTTTAGGAGATGTTTGATAGAGATTAGTAGATCTGATGTTTTTCTGTAGGTGTCTTCAATTGATTTTTTTATGGGGATCAAAAGTTGTATGTCATCAGCATATAGGAAATGTGTTATTTTGTTTTTTTGGAGAAGTTGGCAGAGGGGGAGAAGGTATATGTTGAAAAGGGTGGCCGATGGTGCAGATCCTTGGGGGACGCCAGTGTTGAGGTTGATCATTTTTGATGGGTTGTTGTTGGTTATTACTTGGTAGGTTCGGTTAGATAGATAAGAGGAGAACCATTGTAGTGTGGTGCCTGTTAATCCAATTTGTGAAAGTCGTTCTAACAGTATCTTGTGGTTTACTGTGTCGAAGGCGGCTGAGAGGTCGAGGAGTATGAGGAGGAATTTTTCTCCTTTGTCAAAGCCTCTTAAGATGATGTCATTTAGTGAAATGAGGAGAGATTCAGTGTTAAGATTTTTTCTAAATCCATATTGTGATGGGGGTAGGATTTTGTTTGATTCGAGATAGTCATCAGTTGAGTATGTACGATTTTTTCGATGGTTTTGGCAAGGAATGAAAGGTTTGATATTGGGCGGTAGTTGGTAAGGATTTCCGGATCAAGGTTGTTCTTTGCTGAACTTTCCCTACTTGAATTTGATCATGCTACAGCAGGGGTGGGCAATTCCGGTCCTCGAGGGCTGCAAACCAGTCGGGTTTTCAGGATATCCTTAATGAATATGCATGAGAGAGACCTGCATACACACTGCCTCAGTTGTATGCAAATCTATTTCATGCATATTCATTAGGGGTATCCTGAAAACCCGACTGGTTTGCAGCCCTCGAGGACCGGACTTGCCCACCCCTGTGCTACAGGGTTGAATTTATGGTTTCTTGTGAAATTTGCTTTTCAATTTTGTCACAATAAGAACATAACAATGGTCTTTCTTCAGTATGGCTTTCTTGGTAATTTGTGAGATTTGCTTTATTAAGAAAGTTTTTCACATATTCTGTAGCTGAACACAGTCTTTTCCCTTTGTTGACATTCTGGTGTTGCATTAGTTCTCTTCCTACTGAATCATTTTCCATATTCAGAACATGTAAAAATTCTTTCCTTTTGCATCTTTTCTGCATTTCTTCTTTCTTACTGTGGGTTTTTGGTTACAAAACACCCCAGTGTAACCAAGAAAGAAGAAGAGAGGCAGATCTAGGTTGGGATCCTAGAGATGTACAACAAATTAATAAAGTAGAGAACCAAAAAAGAGATGGGGTAAGAGGAGAAACTTGTATTTTTTTCTTTTTTCAATTTTGTTTTCTGGAGACAAAACACCCCAATATAACCAACAAAGAAACAGGGTGGGAGAACTAGGCTGAGATCCAAATAACAAACATGGAGGCACCAAAACTCTTATGCTGATAGTTAATAGGCATGAAAGATAGGCATATTAACAGCATGACCCCCATTGTAGAAAACCAGGGCATAGTAGGTAGGTAGAACAGTAGCAGCAAGACATTTAAGATAGTATATCTGGGGCATGACAGGTACACAGAGTAGTAGTAAGGCCCCTGAGTTGGTATATATGGGGCATGGTAGATAGACAGAGCAGTAGCAGAAAGACCCCTGATGCAGGTATGTAAGAGGCATGGCAGATAGGCATATGGCAGCAAGACCCCTGAAGTGAAACACCTGGGACATGTTAGGCAGGCATAGTAGCAGTAAGTCTCCTACAGTGATATATCAGGAGCATGATGGGTAGGCAGAGCGATAGCAGCAAGATCCCTAAGGCAGGGGCATGGCAGGAAGGCAGAGTGGTGGCAGCAAGACCCCTAAGATGGGACATCTGGGGCATGGCAAGTAGGCAGAATGGCAGTAGTACCTCCAAGGTTCTTTGAGTCGTCTTGCCACTTGCATGGAAATACTGGAAACCCCAGCAAAGGCAGATTGATTTTCAAAAGGACTAGCTTTTCTGGCACCTGTCTTGAGTGATTAGGGCTACTGAGGTACCCTGCCATTGAGAAGACATGCTCACTGGGCACACTAATCTGTGGGCAGGAAAGATAATAATGGCTACCTTGGCTAGGTCTGGTCGGACTTGTGTGCCCAATATGTCAGTGAATCTGAATCCATGTCCTCAGTGAGCTGTGCAAGATAGCATGTCACAGAAATTTGTGCTGGAGTCTCCTTTGCTGGGGTGGGCTGAAGGATTCTCATGCCAGCTATTGTAGCTAGGGTCCTGTGTCAGAAGAAATGATTCTTTACAGGTAACATGATTTTGGCGTTTTGAGGTGGTGGTAGCTGATAGGGTGCTGCTCCTGCTTGCACTACTCTCTGAGGTGGCCACTTTTTCCTGTGCTATATCCTCTGTGCCTCTATCACTGGCCCTTCTGCTAACACACCCTAGTTACCAGTATCTCCTTCATGAATGTGAGATGCTGGGGCTAGAGGGCGAGACTTCCTTTCACTAGTGGCTCACAAGTGTAGCAAGCATGTATGTATTGTTTTGTGTGAGAACATTCAGTCTCTCCTACACCTAATACTGCATAGAGTTCAGAAACTGCAACATCTTTACCTCTCTTGCTCATGGAAGCTCTCTTCCTCCAGAATATTTACTACAGGGATGACCCCACCCAGGGTGGTGCTTTTGGAGCTCTGTGGCATCCTTGTATGGCTTCAAGGTTTGTACCAGCTGACACTTCACTATCCAATCATGATGCCTCAGGGGGCAATGTATACCTGTGTCTGTTTCCAGAAACCGATCATGAAGGGATAAGTGCTACTCCACAAACCTCTGCAGCATCATATAGGTGGAATTCTAGCAGGTGCAAATATTTTGAATCAGATGCTTATGAGGCATCCTGAATTCTTCCTGCTTTTCACTGAGAAGCTGCTCTGCCTGCATGTTTCTATGGAAATACCCTGCTATTTTCCTGCACATCTCTATCAGGTCTTTTTGGAATGAATTCCCCATCATTCTTGGGCCCCAGCCCTAGGACATCCCTCCCTGCTAGCAAGTTGTGCAAAGCAACATATACTCTGAAAGCCCCCATGCTCTATTACCTTGACTATATTTGTACCACTGTCTGTCACAACGCTGCCTGAACAATACTGCCTCTCCAAGGCAAGAACAAAGGGGAAAGTCAACAGTCACTCAGCAGTGCATGGTTCGGAGAAATGTATCCTTGCAGGATACTAATGAAACAGGAGAGTTAGGGCATCCGAACAGAGAAGTTCCAATAAAAGCAAACGTAGTTCTTGTGCCTATATGTAAAAAATCACTGAAGCTAATGATTTACAAATTATCGCTAACTGAAAAGCAGGTTGTTAATACAAACAAAAAACACACTTTGAAATGTCTGTATGCCAATGCCAGATGTCTAAGAAGTAAGATGGGAGAGTTAGAGTGTATAGCAGTAAATGATGAGATTGACATAAATGGTATCACAGAGACTTGGTGGAAGGAGAATAACCAATGGGACAGTGCTATATCAGGGTACAAATTGTATCGCAATGATAGGGAGGATCAACTTGGTGGGTGTGTGGCACTTCTATGTTCAGGAGGGTTTAGATTTCAACAGGATAAAGGTCAAACAAGAGACTAAATGCTCAGTAGAATCTATATGGGTAGAACTGTGAAGGACTTCAAAGGGGCGTGGGATAAACACTGTGGATCCATCAGGTCTAGAGGACATGTATAAAGAGGAGGCAGCAAAACACTGCACGGAGCGGCAGTAGCCACAGAGGCATTCACGGAGCGGGATGCCAGTGGCCAGTGGTTGGTGTTCCACCTTCACGGAGCGGAAGGATGGAGGGCTGCCATCTCCAAATTAAAAAAAACAACAAAAAAAAAACAGGGGTGGGTAAGAGTATGTAAAATTAACGGAGAGTTCATAGCCTATAGGTATTACCAATTATTAGGCTTATTCAATATTTGTTGATAGTTAATGTGGCTTTCAATGCATACTTCACTTTCAATGCATATCCAGCATAGCTCTCTGCTTCAACGGCAGGGGAGAAGAAAAACTAATACTTCACGCATATCCAGCATAGCTCCCTGCTTCAACGGCAGGGGAGAAGTAAAACTAATACTTCACGCATATCCAGCATAGCTCTCTGCTTCAACGGCAGGGGAGAAGAAAAACTGATACTTCACGCATATCCAGCATAGCTCTCTGCTTCAACGGCAGGGGAGAAGAAAAACTGATACTTCACGCATATCCAGCATAGCTCTCTGCTTCAATGGCAGGGGAGAAGAAAAACAACCAATAAGAGCTGAATAACATAGTCTGGGTAAACAAATAAGTATGGGTGTGGCTTGCTTGTTGCGGCGGTTACTACCCCTAACTAATCAAGCTTGATATTTCACTTGAATGCATCTCCATCACTGCTCTCTGCATTAATGGTGGGGGTGAAAGGGAAATAGAACCAAGGGTTGCTAAGAGCCAAGAGAAACAGTTAAGTATGAAAGGAAAAGTGTGAAGCTTGCTGGGCAGACTGGATGGGCCGATTGGTCTTCTTCTGCCGTCATTTCTATGTTTCTAAGTCCCATGTGTGTTGGGTAAGAGTATAGTGATAGGAGTATACTACCATCCACCTGGACAACATGGTCAGACAGATAATGAAATGCTAAGAGAAATCAGGAAGCTAACCAATTTGGCAGTGCAATAATAATGGGAGGTTTCAAGTACCCCAATATTGACTGGGTAAATGTAACATCAGGACTTGCTAGAGACATAAAGTTCCTGGATGTAATAAATGACTGCTTCATGGAGCAATTGGTTCAGGAACCAACAAGAGGAGGAGCTATTTTAGATTTTTTAGTAGAATGCAGGATTTGGTGAGAGAGGTAATGGTGGTGGGGGCCACTTGGCAATAGGATCATAACATGATCAAATTTAAACTAATAACTGGAAGGGGGACAATAAGTAAATCTACAGCTCTAACAATAAACTTTCAAAAGGGAAACTTTGATAAAATGAGGAAAATAGTTAGAAAAAAACTGAAATGTGCAGCTGCAAAGGTTAAAAGTGTTCAACAGGCATGGACATAGTTTAAAAATATAATCCTAGACATGCAGTCTAGATGTATTCCATTCATTAAGAAAGGTGGATGGAAGGCAAAACAATTACTGTCATGGCTAAAAGGTGAGGTGAAAGAGGCTAATTTAGCCAAAAAAAATCCTTCAAAAATTGGAAGGAGGATCCATCTGAAGAAAATAGGATAAAACATAAGCATTGTCAAGGTAAGTGTAAAACATTGATAAGACAGGCGAAGAGAGAATTTGAAATGAAGTTGGCCATAGAGGCAAAAACTCATAATAAAAACGTTTTAAAATATATCCGAAGCAAGAAACCTGTGAGGGAGTCAGTTGGACCATTAGATGACTGAGCAGTTAAAGGGGCTCTTAGGGAAGATAAGGCCATTGCAGAAAGACTAAATGAATTCTTTGCTTCTGTGTTTACTAATGAGGATGTTGGGGAGATACCAGTTCCGGAGATGCTTTACAAGGCTGATGAATCAGACGAACTGAACCAAATCACTGTGAACCTTGAAGATTTAGTAGGCCAGATCGACAAACTAAAGAGTAGCAAATCACCTGGACGAGATGGTATGCATCCAAGGGTACTGAAGGAACTAAAAAATGAAATTTCTGATCTATTAGTTCAAATTTGTAACCTATCATTAAAATCATCCATTGTACCTGAAGACTGAAGGGTGGTGAATGTAACCCCAATATTTAAAAAGGGATCCAGGGGTGATATGGGTAACTATAGACCAGTGAGCCTGACTTCAGTGCCAGAAAAATAGTGGAAACTATTCTAAAGATCAAAATCATAGAGCATATAGAAAGACATGGTTTAATGGAGCACAGTCAACATGGATTTACCCAAGAGAAGTCTTGCCTAACAAATCTGTTCATTTTTTTGAAGGGGTTAATAAACATGTGGATAAAGGTGAACCAGTAGATGTAGTGTATTTGGATTTTCAGAAGGCGTTTGAAAAAGTCCCTCATGAGAGGCTTCTAAGAAATCTAAAAAGTCATGGGATAGGAAGCGATGTCCTTTCGTGGATTACAAACTGGTTAAAAGACAGGAAACAGAGTAGGATTAAATGGTCAATTTTCTCAGTGGAAAAGGGTAAACAGTGGAGTGCCTCAGGGATCTGTACTTGTATTGGTGCTTTTCAATACATATATAAATGATCTGGAAAGGAATACGATGAGTGAGGTTATCAAATTTGCGGACGAAAACATTTTTCAGAGTAGTTAAATCACAAGCGGATTGTGATAAATTACAGGAGGACCTTGCAAGACTGGAAGATTGGGCATTCAAATGGCAGATGAAATTTAATGTGGACAAGTGCAAGGTGTTGCATATAGGGAAAAATAACCCTTGCTGTAGTTACATGATGTTAGGTTCCATATTAGGAGCTACTACCCAGGAAAAAGATCTAGGCATCATAGTGGATAATACTTAAAAATCGTTGGTTCAGTGTGCTGCAGCAGTCAAAAAAGCAAACAGAATGTCAGGAATTATTAGGAAGGGAATAGTTAATAAAACGGAAAATGTCATAATGCCTCTATATCGCTCCATGGTGAGACCGCACCTTGAATACCATGTACAATTCTGGTCGCCGCATCTGAAAAAAGATATAGTTGTGATGGGGAAGATCCAGAAAAGGGCAACCAAAATGATAAAGGGGATGGAACGGCTTCCCTATGAGGAAAGGCTGAAGAGGTTAGGGCTGTTCAGCTTGGAGAAAAGATGGCTGAAGTGAGATATGATAGAGGTCTTTAAGATCATGAGAGGTCTTGAACGATTAGATATGAATCGGTTATTTACACTTTCGGAGAATGGAAGCACAAGGGGGCATTCCATGAAGTTAGCAAGTAGCACATTTAAGACTAATCGGAGAAAATTATTTTTCACTGAACACACAATAAAGCTCTGGAATTTGTTGCCAGAGGATGTGGTTAGTACAGTTAGTGCCGGGTTCAAAAAAGGTTTGGATAAGTTCTTGGAGGAGAAGTCCATTAATGGCTATTAATCGTTTACTTAGGGAATAGCCGCTGCTATTAATTGCATCAGTAGTGTTACGAATGGGCTCCGGTCAGGAGTCGTGAACACCACTAACAGGGGTGTCTCAGGGTGGAGAAAGGCAGGACTGCAGAAGAGTCTAGATGCTGGCTGGTGCAGGCAGGAATGAGTAAACCCTATGGGCAAGTGGGAAGGTGGAATAGGCAGACTGAGTCTAATACTAGCTGGAGATACCTGATACCAGATGCATGAAGGTAAGGGTGAACTGGAATACTGGAACAGCATGGAGGTATGTGTGAGCGTGAATGTAGGTAAAGGTGTACAGGAAACTGGAACTGGGTGCTGGTAAGGATGAATTCAGGAAGCGTGCAGGTAAGAGTGGTAATGGCTGGAGGTATAAGTGACTGGTTTGAGGAAACAAGACCGACAGAGAACTGAACAGACAAACCAGGACAGCACTAACATTGAACATGAAACACATAAGCCCGAAGGCAGCAGAGCGGAGAAAGCCCGTAGGCCACAGACAGCAGGTAGAGAGCCCGTAGGCCACAGACGGCAGGCAGAGAGCCTGAAGGCCACACACACAATAGGCAGAGGGCCCGTAGGCCACACACACACAGTAGGCAGAGGGCCCGTAGGCCACACACACACACAGTAGGCAGGGGGCCGTAGGCCACACACACAATAGCAAGGCAAGGCAGGTCAGAAGGCCCGTAGGCCACACACACACAGTAGGCAGAGGGCCCGTAGGCCACACACACACAGTAGGCAGGGGGCCATAGGCCAGACATACAATAGCAAGGCAAGGCAGGTCAGAAGGCGCGTAGGCTACACACACACAGAAGGCAGAGGGCCCGTAGGTCACACGCACACAGGCAGGGGGCCGTAGGCCAGACATACAATAGCAAGGCAAGGCAGGTCAGAAGGCCTGTAGGCCACACACACACAGAAGGCCCGAAGGCTAGATACACAATAGCAAGGCAGGTCAGAAGGCCCGTAGGCCAGATACAGCAAACACGGAAGGCTAGAGCAGGGAGCCCAGACGAGCTCGATGCTGAAGCACCGATGGAACTACTAGACAGGGTTATAAAGGAGAATCTGGGATATAGAGTAGACAGGAAGGAAGGAGTGGGCCAGCCAGAAGAGCATGCTCGTGGGGGACCTCTGGTGGTGAGGCGGCTGCATAGCAGCTATGGTCGTAACAAGTAGCATGGGATCTTCTTGGTGTTTGGGGAATAGCCAGGTTCTTGTGCCCTGGTTTGGCCTCTGTTGGAAACAGGATGCTGGGCTTGATGGACCCTTGTCCTGACCCAGCATGGCAATTTCTTATGTTCTTATGTTATGTTCTTATGTCCAGTCTAGCTGCCAACCCTCCAGCATCCTTCTTATGGCTGATAGAATATTTCACAAAGTATGGGGGCAATGCAATAACTGGATGTGCAGCAAAGCCCACCTGCACCCTGAGACTCCATCCCCACTAGTGCTGCTGCCAGCCCCTGCCTCAGCCAAGTCCTATGAGTGTGCCGTCTGGGAGAGATAAACGTGACTAGCATTTTTGCTGATCTAGATATTACTGGTAAAATGCATGCTTCTTCCCTTTGCCTTAGGCAGCTGTGACTGCATGCGACTATGGCACTGATTATACAGGGTAGGGATGACCTTCCTCCTAAATATAGTCTTGGAGGATAATTGGGGCTAAGACATGGAGCTAACATTTAAAGTCTACATTCTCCTTGGAGGGGCTGATTCAAGGGAAATTATTCTCTTTATAGTTTTTGTTACTATTTTAGATGCTTTCTGCCTTTTGCCCCAGGTTTAGTGCTATGGAATACCATCCCATTTCCTCTATGGTGAATTGCTGCTTCAGATTCATGGCAGATTGTCTGCTACCTGACTGCTGGAAGGGATTGTGTGATCAGCTTGGGGAAAAGTCTTCCTCTTTTAATCCCTTTCCTCTGGCTTTTACTTGGAGTGGCAGAAGATTTTCTCAGGTTAGTTCTGCCATCTTCCCTTGATGCTAATGCTTATAGGTGCTGCTTTTTCAGATGCTGCTGCCTACAGAAATATATGATATGCCCCATGGGCTTCCCTCAACTGGTAGCCTTCCTGCAGTGAATACACTGAAGAAAACATGAGTCCTCCCTCACTGTTGTGTTCCATGGCCGTGGATGGCCACGACCGCAGCCCCCTACCTTGCCTGCGGCAGTGACCCACCACTGTAGCTTCTAAGGAAACCCCTGAGCCTGTGCCCGTGCTCTGGTGTGGGTCCCTGGGATGGCTGCCGGGTGGGGAGCCGTCCCTGCTCCTCCTTCGCGGCGTCCAGCAGTCTTTCCTCCGCGGAGGACATCCAAGATGGCCGCTGCCATCTTTAGGCGCGAGGCCGTGCCTCCTCTCTAGATTTAAAGGGGCCTGGCCCCTTTAACTACTTACAGCTGTTTCCAATGAGCCGGAATGGAGGAAGTATAAAGGGAGGCTTCCTCTGCTCATTCCTTGACTTGGCAACGCCTCTTCTAGCGCTGTTTAAGTTTGCTTGCTTCGATGAGTCTTCTGGTGCTTTGGATCCTTGTTCCTGGTTCCTGTCTCGTCTTGGTGTTCCTGGTTCTTGACTTTGGGCTGGCAAGCGGTGATTCCTGGTGTGTGACTTCGGACTGGCAAGCGGTGATTCCTGGTGTGTGACTTCGGACTGGCAAGCGGCGATCCCTTGGTGTGTGACCTCGGACTGGCAAGTGGCGACCCTCTGGCACTTGACCTTGGACTTCTTCTGGACTATCATCTCCAAGGGCCCACCTTAGTCCCAGCGGCCTGGGTCCCTACGGGCTCCTCCCGGGGGGACCATGGGCTTCCGGGTGTGAAGCTCCAGTTAGCCCTTGCACTGACCTCACGACTACTTGACCTCTCAAAGATCCACCTAAGTCCCAGCGGCCTGGGTCCCTACGGGCTCCTCCTGGGGGGACCGCGGGCTTCCAGTGGCAAAGACACAGTTCCTCTCCTTGACGTCACAACTCTTCATCTGCCTCCAGAGTTACCTCAGTCTCCAGTGCTGAGGGTCAGCTGGTCACTTCTTCTGTTCTGCCTCGCCACTCGACAGGAGAACCTACGGATCCACTTCCTAAGGTATACCATCCTCCCGTCGGTCGAAGGGTTCACAAGCCTGAGCATAACACTCACTTTAAAGTGCTTCCAAATCAGGGATTTTTTCCACGTTTGCTTTTCTACATCATTGGAGCCTGATTCTGGCATTGGACATTGAGGAAAAATGCCAGAGACATCTCTAATGCTCTCTATTTGCACTGCCTGATCTCAGTATCATCAGTATCATTTCTCTTCCTAGTCACCTCACTGGAGGCTGATACTACTAACTAAACTTCCCAAATTCTCTTCAGCTACTAGCTTTTCAATATCTTCTGATTCAGAGAATCCCAGACAAAATTCTTCCTCAGAATCAGTTGGTGAAAATACTGCCTTCACTGCCTCAGTAACCAAAGAGGAGTGCTGCTGGTTTTGTGCATTGCATTCTGTTACCATTGCCCTGCTAATGCCAATCTTGAATGACTCTCCCACCTTTTTCCTCTGCTGTAAAACAAGAGGGAGAGGAACAGATTGTGGTGGCACAATCTCTCCAAATTTATTTATTTTATTTAAGACTTTTTATATACCGAAGATCATGTACTGGTACATATCGCTTCGGTTTACATATAACCAGAATTACCATACATATGGTGTACATAGAACAATAATCAACAGAACAAAATCAATAGAACAAAATCAATAGAACAATCATCCCTAATCAGATGATTAAATTTCTTCGGTATTGAATTGCCTTCCTCTCCTGCCATTCTGTACCTAAAAAAGTCCCTCTTCAATTTAGGTGGAACACTGCCATTTTTTATTGCTTCTCCTGCCAATGTTGCAAACCTTGCCAACATTCTCTCTCCCTTTTCTTGACATGATGGAATTTGTTGAGTGCACTGCCTACTGGGAGTTTGGATATTGCAAATGATACTTTGGGACCTTCATTCTATTTTACCTGTGAATTTCAATGTTAGAGCAAAAAAGAAATCAGTGGAAAATTTTCTCCAGGGTGCAGTGTGTTATATCAAAGTCATTTTTCTACTGACTTTTTTTGTTATAACATTGAAATTCCCAGACAAAATAAAATAAAAACTGCAAATGAAGAATACCCCTACTCACAGTACCACTCTCTGTATGGATATGCCTGTCACACATATACACACATAGACGCATATAGAGTGTATGTGTGCTGTACTGTATGCACTGGTGCTGACTGACTATATACAAAAATAACTGTTAAACACTAATAAACTAAAAAGGTTGGCAGCCTGGTAAGACTCTTGTCTTCAGTCTCTGAATGTACACTGCTAACCTCACTGGTATCCAGAGACAAAAAATCACTGCGGTCTCTACATTGTCTCCTATCCTGATCCTCCCCTAGTGAATAGAAAAATCAAATTCAGCAGCAATACACTGCCTCTCTTTCTGAAACTATTGCAGCATACAGAAGAGCAGAAGCAGCCCTTTACCAGTGTCAAAGCCAAAATTTGTAAGCTTTTTTAAAACTCTGTGAGAACTTCTAATAGCATGTTCTTCTCTATCAAACGTTAGAGAGGTAATACATAGCTTCTTGCACATGCTCTGATTATACAGTGGAGAAGATTATACGTAGAGAAGAGCCATAGATTTCAGTGGGCCATAGACATTGTTAAGACCACCGCCCACGGCTGCCCGTGGCAGGCTCAATTCACATCATGTCATGATTGGTTTTCTACCCCCGGTGCTCTTGCGGCGGTGGCCAGTCGCTCAAGGCTCGTCCCCGGCTGATGACATCACTGACCCGGGATATTTAAGCCTCTCCTCTAGCCACCACTAACCGACTTGGCAACAAGTTCCTTGGTTCCTTTTGGTGTCTGCCTTTTCCACGGACCAGTTGTTCTGTCTTCGGATCTCTGCACTTCTCCTTCTGGGTTCCTGTCTCGACGCTTCCTGTTCTGCGGGTCCTGGTTCAGCAGTACTTGACCTGGGCTCTCTCTCAAGCGTTTCCCGCTCCTTGGTGCCAGGCTCAGCGCAACTTTACCTGAACTGTCTCTCAGTGCCTCCCGCTCCGCGGGCCCTGGCTCAACGCTACTTCACCTGGACTCTCTCTCAAGCGCTTCCTGCTCCTCGGGGCTAGGCTCAGCACAGCTTCACCTGGACTCTCCCTCAGCACTTCCCGCCTCCACGAGCCCTGGCTCAGTGCTACTTCACCCAACTCTCTTTGGCACTTCCCACTTCTCGGGGCCAGGCTCAGTGCTGCTTTACTTGTGAGTCCCTACTGCAGTGCCCGCTGCTCCTTGGGACCCCCACGGTACTTCTCTTTGAGGACTTTGCTTCAGTGCCTTTCCTCATCAAGATTTGGCTCAGTGCAGTACTCCACCAGACTGTGTCTCGGCGCCCCGCTCCTCAGGCCACTCCTCAGCACTGCTACTATAGAAGGGCTTGTCCCCGCCTTGCCGTGTCTCAAGCAGTACCTCTGCGCTGCTACTCTCCCACTCTAGCCTTTATCCAGCATATTACAGTTCGTGTCTCTGCACCTGCAGCTCCTCACTGTGAGGCGTTTCAGCCAAATTACAGTTTGCAACACAGCACATTAGTGCATTTGCAACCACATAAAGAATCTCAGCATTGTTTGTAGATTGCATCGAACCCCTGGAAACATAACCACATGGGACTGAGGGCCCTTTATTACTTCTTTTTTTTACAGCACTACTTAACCAGACATCTTTTGAAGACATATGGTTAATTAGGACATTATCCTGCCACACAAGACCAGATAACTAAAAAACCTAACCGGTTATATTCAGACATAGCCAGTTAGGTTTTTTAGTTATCCGGCTACATGTAGCTGGATACCTTTAGGCAAGTATATTCAGTGGGACATTTATCCTATTAATTAGACTGGACAAGTTATCTGGCTAACTTTAGCTGGACAACTTGTCCACTAACCGGCTTACTGAATATTGGCCTCTACAATTTTAAAGTTTCCCAGGAAATCGAACCCAAAATTTGTAGAAAGTTTGAAAGCAGCTTGAATGCAAACTTGATGTAGTCTGTCTAGTCATACAAGGTATAAAGTTCCACCAGTGTGTTCTTCTTGTACTTCATTTTGACTCAAGGACTTATATCAAAGATGAAAAATATATTGAAAGAGTGGATGTAATAAAATAACTGACTCAGCAGTAGGCTCAAAATATTGCTACCAGTTGTATTCAATAGAGATAGGCATGATCATGTTTCTTATCTCTGCTATTTAAACACAGCTTTATCTTTCAGTACAAAAGATTTGATTTGAAATGTGACATATTAGAAATAGGTCTATCGATAGCCTTAATAAATTATGGATATTGCTTTTATCCTTTATACTGTCTGGATATCTGTCTTAGTTGCAGTTTGCATTAAGACTTGTAGTTGTTACGATTCAATGAATCAGTGAACCCTTGAGCCACAATGCCAAGGTAAAAAGGCTTACCGTGGTTCCTTGTCAGCGGGAGATGAACCTCAGGGCCAGCAGCTGGAGTTACCAGCAGGGCAGTGGTATAGACAGTCCGGAGTCAAGGCAGGCAGCAAAGAGACAAAGTCCAATAACCAAAGCAGGGTCAGAGGCAGGCAGCAGGCAAGGCAAAGTCCAGATTCCAAAGCAGGGTCAGAGGCAGGCAGCAGGCAAGGCAAAGTCCAGATTCCAAAGCAGGGTCAGAGGCAGGCAGCAGGCAAGGCAAAGTCCAGATTCCAAAGCAGGGTCAGAGGCAGGCAGCAGGCAAGGCAAAGTCCAGTATCCAAAGCAGGGTCAGAGGCAGGGGGCAGGCAAGGCAAAGTCCAGTATTCAAAGCAGGGTCAGAGGCAGGCAGCAGGCAAGGCAGAGCCCAGTATCCAAAGCAGGGTCAGAGGCAGGCAGAGTCCAGTATATCCAAAGCGGGTCAGAGGCAGGCAGCAGGCAAGGCAGAGTCTAGTATCCAAAGCAGAAATCAACACAAGGCAGGAGACACACCAAGCTGGACCTACTGCAAGGCACTGGCAATCCTTCAGAAGCCTCCTTATATAGTCCTGGGTGAGGAAGTGTTTCCTGGCAGCCTGGAACTACTTCCTGTTGCTCTCCTATAAGTGGGGGAGGAGCCAAGTGCCTGTGTCAGATTGGGGCTAAGGCTGCCCCTGTGGGAGCCATGCTGCTGGCTCCCTACTGCCTTAGCTGATGATGAGGACCACACAGAGAATACTGAAGAGACCCGACTCTGCCACTGCCGGTGGTCTCCGCTGATTGCAACAGTAGTTAACTGTTTACACACCATTCTCTCAGTTCTCTACAGATTTATGATCCTTTTTATTCAATGAATATAGGAATTATCGAAAGATATTGTTGGGCATGATCTTTCAAGGCAACAGAGACCATATAGGTCTCATTTATCAGATATGTTTTTGTTAGTGTAACAATGTGTAATTTATAAATGTAGCGTAATTTATAAGTTCTTCAGGGTAGGAACCCTATCTAGCTTCCAAAGTGTGGATCCTCTTGACTAGGGGCAGAAAGGGGTCCTCTCAGGTCCCAATGTGGGGTGGCTGACTTCCTTCCTGGAATTTCCCTGGGTGTGGTGAATTTGGTATGTACCGTGTGTTGTGTTCCCCAAAGAAGACTCAAGGACCATTGGGTTAGCGTCCAAAATAATAACTTTATTGAAGACAATGATGGATTGATGTCACAATAAATAAGAATTTCTAGCACCATAGTTCTCCCTCTTTCTCTCTTTGCAATTATGCGTCCTCTATCTCTACAAGAGTCTTTTGGAAAGGCTGGGAATGCAGCCATCCTCCTGACTTAAGCTGAGCAGTGGTCCTCTTTGGTTAGGGCCCTTTTAGTGGGTGAGATCCCTTCCCATATGGCAAAAATCTGTCTTTGCACAGAGAGTGAATTTCTCTCTTTCCCCAGGGATTGTGAAGACTCTGAATGGGGGTCCCCCAATTACAGGTGAGTGCTTACTCACAGTTGGATGTCCATGGTCTTGATGGGGATTCCTGATGAAAGGGATCCTGGATGGAACTACAGGTTTCAAGGTCCACAGATGGGTAGAAAGAGGGGCAGAAAAAACAATTCCTCCCAGGTCTTGGAAAATCAACTTTTTCTGTATCCCCAAAAGCAAATAACACCAGGGATACCTTGCAACAGGTCACCAGCACTTCATCACTTCCCTATCCCTGGACATCTGGAGCACAGGGTTCCCCAGTCCCTACATCCTGGAAAGGCCCAGGTGTTTCAGCAAAGTTTCCTATCAAGCAAAAATGTCCAAAAATCCAAATTAGTCCTTTTACTACCATTCTGCACATTGGGTGGAGAGAATAGCAGTGGAGCCCTGACCTGCACTGGAAAATCTTGGATTGTTTCAAGGCTCCAGGTAGGCCCAAAATGTAACTCAGGAAAATCTCCAACCTTCCTCTCAAACTTTTAACTAAGACTGTCCCCAGAGCCCTTTGCGAGCTTTGCTATAAAACCTCCTGCAGGAGTTATCCATTACAGCACCCAAAATGGGAGGGCTGCCAATGAATAGATCCTCCCCCTAATTATCTCTCTTTAACTGCACTTGTATGTATAGTCCCAGGGCTTACTGGTAGCTCAGAAAAGTGCCTGGGTTACATTAGACTTTAGGGGGTTGATTGTCAAAAGATTTTACATGCATAAAACTGATTTTTAGGTGCATGTATGACCTTTTGAAAAACAATTGTGCACCTATCACAAAAACAGATTTCAGGAGTAAGGGTAAACTAGTGCATGTACAATACATCCACAGGCATAGCAGGGCATCCAGGGAATTTTCAAAGCAGGCTTAAGTTATTAAGTCCGCTTTGAAAATGTGGGCTAAAGTCTGTGAGTATGCTGAAAATTACCCTTTGTGAGGACAAAATTCAAAGTCAGTTATGTGGGTTAACACCAATTTATCGACACAAATTGGTTGTATAAAAATTGTCCTTCCTCAATATGGGTGTGCCACAATGTACATACTTCTAGGAGAAGGATTCCAGGGGGGTTGTTTTGGGTGGGATCAGAAAATAATGTGCATTCAAGTCTATATGTGTTATTTTTCTTGCAAAATCTACCTGCAAAAACAAATATAAAAGCCCATGTGCCGCCAGGTATGTGCCAGGTGTTACAGAAAACAATTGTGTACTTTCTCTGTGAAAATAAAGTGCATAGACTAAAAAATACAATCTGCATACCTTATTTTCCTCTCTTGCCCAAAACAGGAATCTTTGAATTCCTCCCCTAATTGTGGCTAAAAGTATGCACATTATGGAATATTATGCATACTTTTAGCTATATTGAGGGAAGGCATTATTCATTCAGCTGGTTTATACTGTTGCGCATCCTGTCTGCGCTAAGCCCATGCCCGGGCCTGCTCACCTTGCTCCTGTACTAACGGGTCCAGGGCCATCCTCTCCCGCTGCCAGTACCACCTGTCCACAGCGCCCTATGGCGGCGTCTCCGAGGCCCTCCACTTCGGGCCTAGCTCCACGCTGGGGCGCGGCATCCTCTCTGGCATCGGTTCCGCCCCTAGGCTCACATGCGCACGGAGCGCTCGGCCCTTTAAAGGGCCAAGAGCAGGAACCAGCCCGATGACATCACCTAGCCTCTGTATAAAAGCGAGGCCCTGCTCCCCAGGACCTCGCCTTTGCAATCGGGCCGACACCATGGTGTAGTAAGCTTGCCTAATCCTTGTTCGTGTTTCCTTGTTCCAGCATCTCCTCGTTCCAGTGACTCCGTGTGTTCCTGTATCCTTACTCAGGTAGTACCTCCTCGGACTGATATCTGGTATTGACCTCTGCCTGCCTGACCATTCTCTTTGCTGCCTGGAACTAACCACTGCCTGCCTGACCATTCTCTTCATCCGCCGCCTGGAATTGACCACCTGCCTGCCTGACCATTCCCTTTGTCTGCTGCCTGGAACTGATCACCTGCCTGCCTGACCATTCCCTTTGTCTGCTGCCTGGAACCAACCACTGCTTGCCTGACCACTCCCTTCATCTGCTGCTTGGAACCGACCATTGATTGCCTTGACTACGCTCGGACTGACCTTGGTATTTGACCCCTGCTTTGGCTGACCACTTCTGGACTGATACTCTGGCTCTGACTCTTGCGCTTCACTCGGACACTCTCTTCTGGCCTGCTGTGGCTACCAGACCAACCTGCTTGGAATCCACCCACGGCCTTCACCTGACTAGACCCGCAGGCACCGCCTGCCTCACCCGGAGAACCTTCCTGAACTGTTACCTCCCTGAGGTCTCCGGAGCTTCCAGTTCAGGTCTAGTCCATCCTCTCTGCATCAGCCACGCACCCTTGCTCGTGGTGGGCACACCCCTCCGCTACCTCTCCGGGAGACCATCTGAGGCCCACCTAAGTCCAGGTGATCTGGGTACCCAAGGGCTCAACCTGCGGAAACCCCAGACTGTTATTGCTGAAGCTCCAGTTAGCCTCTGTCTCCTTGTGTGCTCCGCCTCCTGGTGGCAGGCGCTCTCTGGGTCCGACCAGAGGGCCGTACCAATCCTGTACCAGGCCAAGGGTCCACCTCCAGCGCAACATATACAAATACATAAATAGCTATTTTCCCACATATATTGCTTTGAAATTTGTCCTCATTAAGTCTAAGAATGAGAATCCTATCTGAGAAATGAGACCAATGTGGTCTTCATGGTCTTGAAATCACATATGCAACAAAATCTTTGGATAATAATAATAAATTTATTTTTGTTTCATGCCTCGCTGCTAGTAGGCTCTCAAAAGTATGTTACAATCAATAAAGTTCCAAATCAATACAATTCAGATATATACAAAATTAAAACACCCACAAACTTTCTTTTTCAGGCCTTCCATTCACTACCCCACCCTCAACATTTAGTCAACCACCCCTAACACATAATAGGACAGAACTCAATAAAAAGTACTATAAAAACAGTGGTACCAACCAACCCAACAATTCTTACTGTAAAATAGAACTCAAATAAGGTGAATGCTTGAAAAGAAATCCATGTCTTTTAGTCA
The DNA here is from genome assembly GCF_901001135.1 of Rhinatrema bivittatum. Taxonomy (NCBI): domain Eukaryota; kingdom Metazoa; phylum Chordata; class Amphibia; order Gymnophiona; family Rhinatrematidae; genus Rhinatrema; species Rhinatrema bivittatum. The sequence continues at coordinate 358,709,426 of NC_042619.1, forward strand.
TGACTGAAGATGAGCAGACCATTCTGAAGATGAAGTGATGTTGGCACAAAATTCCAAATATTAGAAATTGCACAGAGAGAAAAGTCTATTTTCTAGTTGATACCAACTTTGCTCCCTTAGGGAAGGGGGCAACAGTCATACATCTTGGGCAGATCTGTGGACCTGAAAGGGGACATACCTCACCAATCTCTTTCTCAGGAGGGCCAAATTCATTAAGGGGCGGATTTTAAAAGGAGCGCGAATAGCCTACTTTTGTTTGCGCTCCAGGCGCAAACAAAAGTACGCTGGATTTTAGTAGATACGCGCGGAGCTGCGCGTATCCACTAAAATCCTGGATCGGCGCGCGCAAGGCTATGGATTTTGTATAGCCGGCGCGCGCCGAGCCGCGCAGCCTACCCCCGTTCCCTCCAAGGCCTCGGAGGGAACTTTCCTTTGCCCTCCCCTCACCTTCCCCTCCCTTCCCCTACCTAACCCACCCGCCCGGCCCTGTCTAAACCCCCCCCTTACCTTTGTCGGGGGATTTACGCCTCCCGGAGGGAGGCGTAAATCCCCGCGCGTCAGCGGGCCTCCTGCGCGCCGGGCCGCGACCTGGGGGCGGGTCCGGAGGGCGCGGCCACACCCCCGGGCCGCCCCGGGCCGTAGCCACGCCCCCGGGCCCACCCCTGGAACGCTCCCGACACGCCCCGAAAACGCCGCGCGGTTCGGGCCCGCCCCGACACGCCCCCCGACACGCCCCCTCCGAAAACCCCGGGACTTACGCGAGTCCCGGGGCTCTGCGCGCGCCGGTAGGCCTATGTAAAATAGGCCTACCGGCGCGCAGGGCCCTGCTCGCGTAAATCCGCCCGGTTTTGGGCGGATTTACGCGAACAGGGCTCTGAAAATCCGCCCCTAAGGCTTTTCTCCCATTTTGTGTCTATGGGAAAAACCCTTAGTGAATCAGGTACTCAGAGAGCTGGGACTTCATTTCATGCAAGGCATTAAAGGTCAATCAGAGATACTTAAAAATTATTTTAAATTTGATAACAAATGCAGTCTATTTAGGACTGGAAAATATGTTTATGTTATATTCTACCAGATAAACTCTGGTAGCCATATTCTAAATTAACTGCAATTTGCAAATGATCTTTTTTGGATGCCCTATATATAAGTTGTTACCATAGTCTGGACATAATAAATGCCTGACTCAATATAGATCTGAGAAGTCGTAGTAAAGCCCAAATCCAAAATAAGTCCAAGCTTTTACTTGGTCTTTCACAATCAAAGGCTGAAACCAGAGTAAGGGCATGGCGGTTGAGGAGAAGATTTCCTACTAACAATATATCGGACTCTGAGAAGTTTGAGACAAATCATTGATTTTCTTATCAGTATCTCCACTCTCCTGGTCCATAGCCACATTTAACTGTACATCATCAGCAAAGATATGAAATTTTAACCTTTCACATCTAATAAAATTAATCAGAGTTCTCAAATTCAAGTTAAGCAATAATGGTGAACACTTTGATAAAATGAGAAAAATAGAAAAAAACTGAAAGGAGCAGCTACAAAAGTAAAAAGTGTGCAAGATGCGTGGTTATTGTTAACCACCATTGTTAAATACCATCCTAGAAGCACAGTCCAGATGTATTCCACACATTAAGAAAGGTGGAAAGAAGGCAAAATGATCACCGGCATGGTTAAAAGGAGAGGTGAAAGAAGCTATTTTAGCCAAAAGGTCTTCATTCAAAAATTGGATCCAACAGAAGAAAATAGGATAATGCATAAACATTGGCAAGTTAAATGTAAGACATTGATAAGACAGGCTAAGAGAGAATTTGAAAAGAAGTTGGCCATAGAGACAAAAACTCACAGTAAAAACGTTTTAAAATATATCCGAAGCAGAAAGCCTGTGAGGGAGTCAGTTGGACCGTTAGATGATCGAGGGGTTAAAGGGGCAATTAGAGAAGATAAGGCCATCGCAGAAAGTTTAAATGATTTTTTTGCTTCAGTGTTTACTGAAGAGAATGTTGGGGAGATACCCGTATTGGAGAAGGTTTTCATGGGTGATGATTCAGATGGACTGAACCAAATCACTGTGAACCTAGAAGATATGGTAGGCCTGATTGACAAACTGAAGAGTAGTAAATCACCTGGACCAGATGGTATACACCCCAGAGTTCTGAAGGAACTCAAAAATGAAATTTCAGACCTATTAGTAAAAATTTGTAACCTATCATTAAAATCATCCATTGTACCTGAAGACTGGAGGATAGCAAATGTAACCCCAATATTTAAAAAGGGCTCCAGGGGTGAAGCGGGAAACTACAGACCACTTAGACTGACTTCAGTGCCAGGAAAAATAATGGAAAGTGTTCTAAATATCAAAATCACAGAACATATATAAATACATGGTTTAATGGAACAAAGTCAGCATGGCTTTACCCAAGGCAAGTCTTGCCTCACAAATCTGCTTCACTTTTTTGAAGGAGTTAATAAACATGTAGATAAAGGCGAACTGGTAGATGTAGTATATTTGGATTTTCAGAAGGCGTTTGACAAAGTTCCTCATGAGAGGCTTCTTGGAAAAGTAAAAAGTCATGGGATAGGTGGCGATGTCCTTTCGTCAATCACAAACTGGCTAAAAGGCAGGAAACAGAGTAGGATTAAATGGACAATTTTCTCAGTGGAAGGGAGTGGGCAGTGGAGTGCCTCAGGGATCTGTATTGGGACCCTTACTTTTCAATATCTTTATAAATGATCTGGAAAGAAATACGACAAGTGAGGTAATCAAATTTGCAGATGATACAAAATTGTTCAGAGTAGTTAAATCACAAGCAGATTGTGATAAATTGCAGGAAGACCTTGTGAGACTGGAAAATTGGGCATCCAAATGGCTGATGAAATTTAATGTGGATAAGTAAAAGGTGATGCATATAGGGAAAAATAACCCATTTATAGTTACTCAATGTTAGTTCCATATTAGGAGCTACCTCCCAAGAAATAGATCTAGGCGACATAGTGGATAACACATTGAAATCGTCAGTTCAGTGTGCTGCGGCAGTCAAAAAAGCAAACAGAATGTTGGGAATTATTAGAAAGGGAATGGTGAATAAAACGGAAAATGTCATAATGCCTATGTATCGCTCCATGGTGAGACCGCGCCTTGAATACTGTGTACAATTCTGGTTGCCGCTTCTCAAAAAAGATATAGTTGCGATGGAGAAAGTACAGAGAAGGGCGACCAAAATGATAAAGGGAATGGAACAGCTCCCCTATGAGGAAAGACTAGAGAGGTTAGGACTTTTCAGCTTGGAGAAGAGAAGGCTGAGGGAGGATATGTTAGAGGTGTTTAAAATCATGAGAGGTCTAGAACGGGTTAATGTGAATCAGTTATTTACTCTTTCAGATAATAGAAAGACTAGGGGACACTCCTTGAAGTTAGCATGTAGCACATTTAAAACTAATTGGAGAAAGTTCTTTTTCACTCAACGCACAATTAAACTGGAATTTGTTGCCAGAGGATGTGGTTAGTGCAGTTAGTGTAGCTGTGTTTAAAAAAGGATTGGATAAGTTCTTGGAGGAGAAGTCCATTTCCTGCTGTTAATTAAGTGGACTTAGAAAATAGCCACCGCTATTACTAGCAACAGTAGCATGGAAAAGACTTTGAACTGGGCGCTTAGGTTAAGTAACTGTTTCTCAAGTATGTTCCTTGTAGAAAAACAGAGAGATCTAGTTTTCAGGACATCCACAATGCATATTTTTTATGAACATTTGTCTATATTTGGTGTAAGAACCAGGCTAATTTTCATATTTGGATAACCTATATTTGGGATCTGTGACAAGTAGACATGAGAATCGTTAGTGTAGATTATTTTTATGCAATCAGATATCATTCAAGTCTGCCCTTAGCAATGGTAACATGGAATAGACTTAGTTTTTGGGTACTTGCCTGGTTCTTATGGCCTGGATTGGCCACTGTTGGAAACAGGATGCCGGGCTTGATGGACCCTTGGTCTGACCCAGTATGGCATGTTCTTATGTTCTTACTTCAGGGAACCAAACTGGTCAAGTAGTTTCCATCGTCTAAAAAACTCTTAAACCATGAAAGCACTTCTCTATCCAAATCTTAATGATCTCCGTATCAAATGCTGCAGACATTTCCAGTAGTACAATAATTGAAACTATCTCTGTCTAAAGAACAATACAGATTCTGCATTATGATGTTCTTGAAAAACTGTCTAGGATCAAGTAATTTTTTCTCATTAACAAACTCATTTAAGTTTTCAGAGTCTACCCTTTCAATCAATTTTGATAAAAATGGAATATTTGAAACAGGGAAGTTGTTTAAATCATCAGGATCTAAAGAAATCCTTTTTAGGAAAGGTTGCACAGGTGCTATTTGTGAAGGAATCATAAAACATACCTTATGATAATGAGGCATTAATAATATGGTAGAGCCAAGTTAAAAGGCTAGTTTTGACCATCTTAATTATCGAAGAGGGAGAGAGATCATATGTGCACATTGCGGCCCTAGTTTGGACAAAAATTGCATCAATGACTTCTACATTTAAGCAAGTGATATTTTGAAAATGAATTCTCTGACCCCAAATCTAATTACTCAACCTGGCCAACAATTTTTACAGATGAACTTTCAAACATTTTAGGAAACAGTTTGTATCTCTCCACAGAAGATCGAGATATCTCATCTAGTCTTCCATGACGTGTCAGACTCTTCACCTAAAACAACTTCTTAGAGGAGCTTTTAGCTAACTCTAACGCAGTCTTTTTCCTATTTCTCTACTGTAGAATCCTAGGATTGCATGGCATAAAAAGGTAGAACATAGAAGCATGATGGCAGAAAAAGACCATTGCAGCCTTTCTATTCTGCCTATCCATACCAACAATTGAGGTTTGCAATCCATACACCCCCTCAGAGATCCTCTGTGTTTATCCTATGCCTTCTTGAATTCAGATACTGTCCTTGTCACCACCGTCTCCATGGGGAGGCTATTCCATGCATCCACTGCCCTCTCTGTAAAGAAATATTTCCTTAGATTACTTCTAAGTCTTTTCTATCCTCATTCTATAACCCCTCATTCTAGAGCCTCCTTTCCTTTGAAAGAGGCCTGCATTCTTTGCATGGAAACCTTGGAGGTATTTAAATGTTTACCATATCATGCCTTTCCTCTAGAATACACATGTTTAGATATTTAAGTCTGCCCCCATATGCTTTAGGTTCCCAAACTTGTCCTGGGGGATCCCCCAGTCAGTAAAGTTTTCAGGATATCCATAATGAATATGTATGAGGTAAAATTTGCATGCTATGGAGGCAGTGCATGCAAATTTATCTCATGTATATTCATTGTGGATATCCTGAAAAGCTGACTGGCTAGGGTCCTTCAGTACAGGTTTGGGAACCACTGTTTTAGAACAAATACCACTGATCATTTTAGTAGCAATCCTGTGGACCAACTCCAACTAGTTTAGATTATTTTATTTTATTTTATTTATTTATGAACTTTTATATACCGACATTCGTGGGATACATCACGCCGGTTTACAAAAAACTAGATAGTAAGAATTACAATGAACTGGGGGAGGGGAAAAGAGGGAGCAGACTGGAAAGGAAGAGAAGGAAAAGGTAGATGGAGCTGAGAGGGAGAGAGAAGAAAATAGGAACAATGCCAGAGGGAGCTACCGGCAACAGAAAACTTATTATGTAACAAATTACATCAAATAAACTTATAATGGAGCAAATTACAAATTACACCAAGGGAAGGGTACAGTATAAATTAGGGGTGTGCATTCGGTCCCTACGTATTGGCAATCCGCAATGGATGTGGCCATATTCGTTAAATTCGTGGGGAAGCGAAACGTATCGCGATTCCCCACGAATACACGAAACTTCGCCGAATTATTCGGCCGCCTAAAGAAACCAATTTAAACAAACCCCCCACCCTCCTGACCTCCCCCCAAGACTAACCAAAACTCCCTGGTGGTCCAGCAGGGGGTCCGGGAGCCATCCCCTGCACTCACACCCTTGGTGCTGGTTTCAAAATGGCACCGATAGCTTTTGACCTACTATGTCACAGGGGCTACCGGTGCCATTGGTCAGCCCCTGTCACATGGCCATTGGCGCCATCTTGTGCTCCTACCATGTGACAGGGGCTGACCAATGGCACCGGTAGCCCCTGTGACATAGTATGGGCAAAGGCTGTCGGCGCCATTTTGATTACTGGCAGCCGATGGTCTCAGTGCAGGAGGTTGCTCCCGGACCCCCGCTGGACCACCAGGGACTTTTGGCAAGTCTTGGGGGACCCTCTTGACCCCCTCCTGACCCCCACAAGACTTGCCAAAAGTCCAGCGGGGGTCTGGGAGTGACCTCCTGCACGCCGGCCATCGGATGCCAGTACTCAAAATGGCGCCAATCGCCTTTGCCCTCACTATGTCATCACATTTAAAGCTGTCCTTTAAAACTGTCTCGACATGTTTCGATTGCACAAGCAATCTTCTTCAGGAGATCAAAATGGAGATCTAAATGTCAAGCAAATGTTCTTCAACCCCAAGCAGAAAAACTGCCTCTTCCTGCACATTCAAAAAATGGCGCCTCAGCGTTTATAAACGCTGAGGCGCCATTCTCCTGAAGAAGATTGCTTGTGCAATCGAAACATGTCGAGACAGTTTTAAAGGACAGCTTTAAATGTGATGACGGTGTTTCACACTGTATGAGCCCTTTGGGCCGTGTTAAATTAAGCTAAGTATATGTTTCTTCGACTTTTGGATATTAGATAGTGGGAGAAAGTGGGAATTTTAGCATTTGGGGTAGTTTATAATGTGGGAAACACAGTAGATTTTTAGAATTTCTAGTGGTGCATTATCACAGTGTTTGAGATTTCTAATTTAAAATATTACTAAAGTAATTCTCTTTATAAAAATTTGTTATAATTTTACAGCATGATGACAATAAATGATTATGAATAACTAACTGCTTCACTGACCGATTGTGGCTTGCGGCCCATTGAGTGGCGAGAGGCTGCAAAGAGAGATCTTTAGGCAATCATTGATGATATTGTCATCTGCTGTTATATAAGTTGTTTATATTTATTATTTTTGCTTTATAAGTTATATATTGGATTTACATCCTTTTTCCTCTTCTTTTTCTTTATTGAATAACTATATCCCAGTCATGATTTTCCATGTACCGAGTCTATGTGACAGAGACAGAGACTACCTGTAGATCCTGAGCTTCTTTCCCATACTATGAACATTAGTGTACATAGCTTCCCAGAATTTGCCCTTTTCCCCCATTTCTATACAGGTGTTTAATGTTTTACTTATCTGAGGGCTTTCATTTATCTTAGGGCTTTGTTCACCCATCCCCAATGATCTTAGTTTAAAGCACTCCTTAGTAGGTTTGCCAGTCTGTGCTGGAAGATGCTGCATACCTTCTTTGACAGGTGGATCCATCTCTGCTCAGTAGACCTTGAAACATCATCCCAAGGTTGAGGAAGCTGAAACACTCTTGTCGGCATCAACTATGAAGCCATTCATTCATCTTCAGAATGCAAGCTTAACTGCCTAGGACTTTATCCTTGACCAGGAGGATGGAAGAGAATACCACCTGTGCACATAACTGCCTTACCCTATCTCTCAAAGTCATGAAATCACTTTTGATATGATCTGTGTGATACCTAGCAATATCATTTGGGCCAAAATTGATGAGCAGCATTGGATATTAGCCAGTAGGCTTGATGATTTTTGACAATCTATCTATAATATCTTGGATTTGGCACCTGGCAGACAGTACACTTCTTGGGACAACATGTTTGGTTATTAGATGGATGCCTCTGTGCCCATCAGAGTCGCCAGCCATTACTACGCTTCATTTCCTATGTGCAGTGGATGTTGAGTTTGCAGCTTTGAGGTTTGCATGTTTTGGTTCCTCCTCATCCTGGGATGGTTATTCCTCCTCCACTTCCAGGGTTGCATACTGTTTCTTCATCTTGAGGTATATCAGATTCAGGTGTAAGGTGTTGGCTGTAGTAATCTGGGTCCAGCTGTCATCTTGTGCTCCAGTTTCACCTTCCACTCTGCTTGAGTTTTCTATTTTTGATATCTTGATAAGCATTTCATCAATGTAGTCCTCATTCTCTTGGATGCTTCTGAGTCTTGTCACTTCCTCTTTGAGTTATGCCACCTGATTCCTGAGGGAGTCAATCTGCAGACATTTTTCACACAGAACTGGTTCCTCCCTGTGGATCAGAACACTGTGTGGACAATATTAGATATAATAATAATGTTGACAGCTTTGGCAATACAATGTTTCCCAGCCGTCCTTCAGCTGTTGAGAGCTTCTGGTTCCTCTTGAAAGAGAATGAAAAGGCCTACCTTTTCTTATTTCTATTTCTATATTTATTTATTTGTTTGCTTACTTATTTGCTTATATTCTGCCTTTTGGCACATTCAAAATGGATTACATTCAGGTACTGTAGATATTTCGCTATCCTCAGAGGACTTACAATCTAAGGGGGTCATTTATCAAAGTGCTACATGGCATTTTCGCATGCGTTAAGCACCTTTAATGCATGCGAAAGCACCATAACGCATGGTGTGATGCAAATGAGAAAAATAGGAGGAGTTTGGGATTTGTGGCCAAGTGGGCTCACAGTTTTGCAAAGCCATATCACATGGCTTTATCATGTGTTGTGATGTTTTTGCAAATGCCATTTTAAGCTCCAGGAGAGCCAGCCTAGCTGTCTGGGCCCTTCTACGAGGGAGAGAGAGGGAGAACATAAGAACATAAGAAATTGCCATGCTGGGTCAGACCAAGGGTCTGACCCAGCATGGCATCAAGCATCAAGCCCAGCATCCTGTCTCCAACAGAGGCCAAACCAGGCCACAAGAACCTGGCAATAACCCAAACACTAAGAAGATCCCATGCTACTGATGCAATTAATAGCAGTGTCTATTCCCTAAGTAAACTTGATTAATAGCTGTTAATGGACTTCTCCTCCAGGAACTTATCCAAACCTTTTATGAACCCAGCCACACTAACTGCACCAACCACATCCTCTGGCAACAAATTCCAGAGCTGTATTCTGTATTGAGTGAAAAAGAATTTTCTCCGATTAGTCTTAAATGTGCTACTTACTAACTTCATGGAATGCCCCCTAGTCCTTCTATTATTTGAAAGTGTAAATAACCGAGAGAGCACCTAGCCATAATGCCCTCATCCTAGGTAGGTATTTATATCTCTATAGGAGGCCCACCTAGTAACTCGAGGTGAGGTTTAGGTATTAGTGTAGGGGATAGGGGCCACTTTGACATTCAAAGTGAGGCATACGAACAGAACAGTGCTCTCTTGTGAAGATTTGATGACCTTCAGAGTGAGGAAACTCTCCCAAAGATGAGATTTGTGCAATGATCTCTCAACCTAGCTTGATGTTACCCAGGTAGAGAGTCCATCACTGTTATTAATCAAGCTGACTTAGGGAATGGTATTGTGCTCCTCCCGCGGCTGTGCCATGGGAAGCGTTTACCTTCATGGCCCGGAAGCCGCAGAAGCAGGGGCCTTTCCTGCGGAGTGGAGCCGCCGCCGTTACGCAGCCCGGAGGCGCAGAAGCCCCGGCTTTGCCTGCACCGCACCCTTGAGCCGCCGCCATTCCGTGGTCCGGAGGTCGCAGAAGCCCCGACGCCTGCAATCTGGAGCCGTTCCTCTTCATGGCTGGAGCCGCCCTTGATCCTCTGCGCAAGGCCTGGAGGCCACCTTCCACTTCAGAGCCTGCCCTGAGGCCCAGCTTCCTCCTGCTCCGGCTCTTCGTTGCAGCGGCATCATGGCCGCTGTCCAGGGTTCTGCCTCTCCCTTCCTAGGGGTGGGCCTGTGGCTTCTTCAGGGATTTAAAGGACCCGTGGCTGTTCCGCCCCAGGGCCCCACCTGCAAGCTCCTCCCAGGGAGTTGCCTTCTTCTGCCTATATATCGGCTGCCTGGTCATTCAGTCCTCGCTTTGGCAAGGGGCTAGTCCTCTCATGGACTCCTCGTCTCCAGCTGCTACCCAGGCATTTCTGATCTTCATCCATGGATCTTCTTGCATCTTCTTGGTCTCTGTTCCTGATGTTCCGTGACGGTCCTGAAGTTCTGTCACGTTCCAAGTTGAAAGTGTACGTGAGGTCCCCAGCCCTATGTATCTAGTCCTAATGTTCCAGGTCCTGTAGGACCCGTGCCTCTGGAGATTCCTTGCTTTTAATCTGAGCTTCCAAGTTCCAAGCTTTTATCTTCGTCTTTCCAGTCCTGACTCCGGAGGATCCGAGGGGTTACTGCAATCCTGCGCTATGAGACTTTCTGAGCCTGTCCTGCTCCCCTTGTGGTCCTCGACCAGCCGCCTGGCTGTGTAGGGTGCGTAGGGGACAGTGCGGTCCGCGACCAGCCCTTCGTGCTGTGTAGGACGCCTGAGGGTCTTGCTCATCCCTTTCTGTTTCCTGTCTTTGTCTCAAGCTACGTCTGAGACTTCATTCCAAGCTCCAGTGCCTTCAGATTTCTCCCACTGTGACCTCTGTCTGGCCTGCCGCCTCTGCTGCACCCTGTGGCAGGTCCAAAAGGGCTTGGAGTAGTCGGAGGACCAGTCAGAGACCACCATTGCGTTGGTGGTCTCATGGGCGTGCAGGTCAGTGGAGGATTCGAGGCCCCTGACTCCCAGACTTGGACCGTTCTCACCTCAAGGGCACACACTCTCCCCGTCCCATGCTGGAGAGCTCCCAGTTGCACTCCGTTCCATCATCAGCGCAGCAAATGGCCTCTGCTATTACTGGCATCAGTAGCATGGGATTTTCTTGGTGTTTGGGTACTTGGAAGGTTCTTGTGGCCTGGTTTGTCCTGTGTTGGAAACAGGATGCTGGGCTTGATGGACTCTTGGTCTGACCCAGCATGGCAATTTCTTATGTTCGTATGTTCTTAAGATAATTATATGCAGCTTGTGGGATTGCTGAAAGGGCTTTGTTAAAGGAAGAATGGCTCTGCATATTACTGTCTTCCACCTAAATCATATTTATTTTTATTTATTTATTTAAAAACTCTTCTATACCTTCGTTAAGTTAGTTCACCATCACAATGGTTTACATAAAGGCACAAAATACAAATATGATTGGTATAGAGTACAAATTAAACATGTGCCAACATAGAACGGTAACATATTTTTAATAAGAGAAACTAGGTGTAAATTAGAGTTTATACGTCGGTTAGGTAACTGTTACGTGGTTCAAGTCTACATTTAATATGTATTTGGAGACATAAATGAAAAAAACTGATTGCTTAGTGCTACCTTATCTATCAATTGTTTTCATCCTTCTCTTTGTCTTTATAAAAAGCTTGTTTGAAAAGCCAGGTTTTCAGATTGGTTTTAAATAGTTTCAGATTCCTCTGTAGCCTTATTTCGAGTGGCATGGAATTCCATAGAACAGGTCCAGCGAGCGACAGTGCTCTCTCCCTTACTTGCTTGAGGTGTGCTGATTTAACCGAAGGAACACTTAGTAGTGTCTTGTTTGCGGATCTCAGGTTTCTGTGTGGAACGTGTACGCGCAGTGCTGTATTAAGCCAGTCGGCCTTTTCATCATGGATTAGTTTATGGATTATACACAATGCCTTGTATTGTATTCTTTGTTCGATTGGGAGCCAGTGTAGTTCAGCAAGTGTTCCTAGTACCTCTTTTTTGACAGGAGCGGCGGCTGTCAGCGAGTTTGACAGCCGACACTCAATTTTGCCGGTGTCGGTTCTCAAACTCACTGACAGCCACGGGTTTGGAAACCGGACACCGGCAAAATTGAGCGTTCGGTTTTCGAGCCACGGGCCGATTTAAAATTTTTTTTTTTTTTAATTATTTTTTACTTTGGGACCTCCGACTTAATATTGCCAGTTTTTACTGCTTTTCTGTACACTTTCCCGGTGCCAGCAGAAATTAACGCCTACCTTTGGGTAGGCGCTAATTTCTGAAAGTAAAATGTGCGACTTGGCTGCCCATTTTACTTAGTGAATCGCGCAGGAATAACTAATAGGGCCATCAACATGCATTTGAATGTTGCGGGTGCTATTAGTTTCGGGGGGGGGGGGAGGGGTTGGACGCGCATTTTTGACGTGCTATTACCCCTTACTGAATAAGGGGGAAAGCTAGTGCATCAAAAACATGCGTCCAAACGCGGGTTAACAGTGCGCTCCGCCAGAGCGCACTGTACTGTATTGGCCTGATGGTAACTAGACCAAAGTTAAAGGGCTATTTAGTACAGGAGGAAAACGTCCCTATAGTCAGGTAAGTGATTTGTGGGCCGTGGGAGAGGGGGGCCTAATCCCTCCATATAGAACCCTTGAGGGAAAACTCTCTCAGACTACCTTAAAGGTAGACTTTTCTGGCATCTACCTCTTTTGTGTTTCCTCACAGCTTTTTTAGATTGCCTACCTTGTTGTTTTCTGGGCCCGTCCTCATTAAAATTGAGACTCATAGGGTATCCTGAGTATAAGACCTCAGGGCCTAAAAGGATTAAGTGGGCCCTGGAAAAGAGACAGAGTCCCACCATATGAAAAGACCTGCTACGTTTTAGGTTTGAGAGTGACATCTGCTATGTTTAAGATTGGGTCTTGCCTGAAATCAAGCTGAGCTGCCTAGATTTGTTCTTTTGCTTGTATTGCCCTTTTGATTATTTGAGAGACCTGAACTGCAAGGTGAGCTGCCTAATTGGTTTGTTTTTGCTGTGCACTTCTCTCGGTTTCACTGTAAATAAACTGTACTTAAAGAACAGCCAGAGTCTGCCTCCTTTTTCTCTGGCAGTCCCAAGCTGCTACTGCTTGAATTACTAGAAACCCCTAAAAATAACTTCCCTCTTATCCCCTAAAGCTGATCCTGCAAAGATAATGCTTCCTTGGAGCATCCTCCTAAAATGAAAGTTTTGAATACTTTTCCATATACATGTGCATATATATATACATACACACATTCATTCATTCATTCATTCATTCATTCATTCATTCATACATACATTCTGATCTTTTTTTCTGCTGTCATGCTGTTTCTATACATGTAAAAAAAATGTTAGAAAAGTTGCTTGGCTGAGTTATCTGATTTGATTACTCAGCAGAAGTGACAAGAGTAAATCAGAGTCCATTTCAATTAAAATTCAAGAGTTTTTTTTTCTTTTTAAAAAGCAGCAGAACCATTGGGTCTTAGCTTTCAAATGTTTATTAATATTTCTTCTTTAGCAGAAACTATGTTAAAGTCAATATTTGGCATTTGGAAAAATTGTTTCCCCATGTGTAGGCAGTGACATATATTTAGGAATTTGCTGCCCCTAGGCACTGTTAGTGCTGTCACTCCCCCCACCCCACCCCCACTCACACTTCCTGTAAAGGGCTGTTACAGGGTTGCAGAAGGCTATCTGAATGAGATTCAGCGGAGCTGAAAGGTAGCAAATCTTCAGCCAGACTTATTCCTTTTGACAAATCCAGGCTTGTGTATAGGCACTCTTCCTCTGCCTGTAGTGTTTCTAATCAGCAGACCAATGTATTGAAATATATAGCTTCCATCCACTTAGCCAGCAGATTATCTTATCTCCCACAGGCTTGGCATCACGTAACTATGCTTCATGCTTTGACCCATACATAGGTTCAAAGTGCAAAGTGCTTTAGGAGTGCAATTTTGGATAAAGCATGGCAAGTCAGTAGGTGAAAGATATCATCAGTAGCATGTGATCTTCTTGGTGTTTGGGTAATTGCCAGGTTCTTGTGGCCTGGTTTGGCCTCTGTTGGAAACCGGGTGCTGGGCTTGATGGACCCTTGGTCTGACCCAGCATGGCAATTTCTTATGTTCAGGTTTGCGATAAAGCTGGGGGGGGGGCGATTGCAGTGGTGGAGATGATTGTGTATCTGTGGGAGGTGTGGACCAGGACCACCTCATCTGTACTAGTCAGGTAAAATAGTAGAGCTGTATGCCAAGAGAGGGGAGATAGCTACAGAGAGAAAAAAAAGTACTCTGTTCCTACAGTAGAGCCTAGAAGTAAATGCAGATATTTTGATAACAGGAACCGGGGAAATTGCATAGCCTCCATGCACCAGGCCTCAAACCAGGGATAAGGGATACACAAAACAGAATAGTGCAAATCATATTAAAATTTACTGAGTAAACAATCAAATGAAACCGTGAATCACCAAAAACAAACAGGCAGTAAAACAATAGAGGGGAAAAGCTGAAGCACAGAATGAGATAATACTTAAAGATTTTGCACAAAGAATTTCATATTAATAATAATATTGGATTATTAATATCAAAGCAGCTGTTCCAATTCTTAGATACTTGCTAGAAGCTCTACAGCAGGGGTGAGCAAACTGGGGGCCTTGAACAGTCTTTAAGGGGAGCACACTGGCTGCTTAGTCAGGGAAGAAACAAATGCTACACTGTCAAGTCTCAGTGCTCTGTTAGCACTGCAAACTCAGGAGGGAGGGAACGAGCTGCCAGAATGTAGTAACATCTTTGTAAGTATGCTACAGCTTAGCCAATCATCTCTTACACTGGGCCAGAGAAAGGAGCTGCTCCCACCCTGGCAAGCCTGAGCGGGGACTGATTCCGAAGCGGTAGAAAGGGAGTGCTCCACAACCCATGAGGAGCTGCCAACCTCAGACCTCAGTCAGGTAAGAGTTCCTGTGGCCGCTGGGTCCCTACTCAGGGATAGAGATTACAGCTGGTGCTGCCCCGAAGGAAAGACTTGATGAAGTAGGGGAGGGAAATGGGCAAAGAGGCCAGAGAGAATGAGGAGGTGGAGGTGGGGAAGGGATAATAAAGGAAAAGAGGCAGATGCAATAAAGTGCGTGTAAAAAGTGCATCCAAATTGGGCGCACGTTTTTTTTAACACGCACACATCTACATCTCCTGGGGGCGTGATGCAATATGTAAATGATCTGCCATGCTAAAGCGGACGTGCTAGGGATAAATTGTGCGCCCCTAGCACATCCGTGACATTGGGCGCCCAGGAGACGTGGCTGTGTGCGGATTAGGAAAACGGATGCTCAATTTATGAGCGTCCATTTTTTCCTGTGGCAGCTATTTTACCAGCACAATATGGACGCACAATATACAGGGACTAGAACATGTATATTGTTTATGGGTAGAAATCCCTTGTGTGTCGGGGAAGACTATAGTGGTAGGCGTATACTACCGTCCACCTGGTCAAGATGGTGAGACGGACAGTGAAATGCTAAGAGAAATTAGGGAAGGTAACCAAATTGGTAGTGCGGTAATAATGGGAGACTTCAATTACCGCTAAATAAACAAGTTGTACAATAATGTTTCAATTTTAATGTGTGTATTATATTAAATATTGATGTTGTTCATTGTTAAATCTATTAAGGACCGTCATAACACCCATGGTCAATATTTAATATAATACACACATTAAAATTGAAACATTATTGTACAACTTGTTTATTTAGCGGTAATTGAAGTCCATATTAGGAGCTACTATTCAAGAAAGAGATCTAGGCATCATAGTCGATAACACATTGAAATCGTCAGTACAGCGTGCTGCGGCAGTCAAAAAAGCAATCAGAATGCTGGGAATTATTAGAAAGGGAATGGTGAATAAAACGGAAAATGTCATAATGCCTCTGTATCGCTCCATGGTGAGACTGCACCTTGAATACTGTGTACAATTCTGGTCGCCGCATCTCAAAAAAGATATAGTTTCGATGGAGAAGGTACAGAGAAGGGCTACCAAAATGATAAAGGGAATGGAACGGCATCCAATAGATGTGGAGATCACAGTATGCGCCCAAGATGCACTTTTTAACCTGTCAAATATTGGGCCTGCCATGGAGTAGGCATAAAGTCTTGCCACGCGTCAAGGGGGTCTAATTAAAAACAAAAAATACTTTTCCGTGGTTCCTCCTACCTAGAATCATTGTAATACAAGTAGGAGGAACCACAGAAGCAGAATCCTGGAAAAAAAAAAAAAACTTGAGGGAAAAAAAACATTTCTGTGTGCACAATACATACAGATAATATACACGCCCCAGGCCATGTATATTGTGCATGTATATTGTGCGTGGGCATAGTTTTATAAAATCTACCTGTATATGGACAAGAACATTTTATCCATCTGTTTTTTGTTTTTGTTTTTTTAGCTTGCAAGGATCTTTGTAGCTGTAAGAGGAAAGGAAAGAAAGAGAACATATGTATTTTCAGAAATTTTGTCCCTTCGAAACTTTTTACTTGAACTTTTATTTACCCCCTTATTTTCTCTAAAAAGGTATTTTGTTTTGTTTTTTTTTGGCATAGTTTTTCACCATCTGGTCCAATGTTTGCATCTTTCTTAGTGATCCATGTGTTGCAGTCTGATACTGCAGGCGAAGTAGTGGACCCTTGGGCCGGCCTACCTCGAGTGATAGGGTAGGCCGGGAGGCGGAGCCAGAGGCTCGAGGTGTTCACCCGGGAACCAGGAACCCCCCAGGAGGAGCCCGTAGGGTTCTGGCACCTTGGGACTTGGGCAATAGAGAGAGTCCAGTGACAGGGATGGCGATAAGCCGGGATGAGAGCAAGGAAGTCCAAAGGTACTTGGTAGGCCGGATACTGAGGCAGGCGGAGGATAGTAACAGAGTCTCTGTGGTAAGCAGGAACAGGAGTAGGCGTAGCCTGAAACAAAGTCTGTGACAAGTAGGAGCTGGTGCAAGCTGTAACCTGGAACGGATTCCGTAGCAAGCAGGAACTGGAGCAAGCTGAAGACTGAAGCAGGACCAGAGACGAGCTGAGATCAGTGGCAAGCAGCAGGCTGAGCAAAATGGAGCCAAGATCAGGGCAGGTGGCAGGCAAGCGTAGTCGGGAACAAACCAGGGTCAGAGGCAGGCAGCAGGCAAAGCGTAGTCAGGAACAAACCAGGGTCAGAGGCAGGCAGCAGGCAAAGCGTAGTCAGGAACAAACCAGGGTCAGAGGCAGGCAGCAGGCAAAGCGTAATCAAGGCAATCCAAGGTCAGCGACAGGAACTCAGTGAAGACAATGCGCAACTCAGAACTACAAGGCAGTAGTGAACCTCGTTGCAAGGCGATGAGACGGCATCCGGGCGCCGGTTAAATCGCCCTGGGTGCGTGACGTCATCATTGCAGGCGGGGATCGACTTCTGGGTGCTGGACGCACAAAGTGAGCGCACTCGCGCGCGCGTGAGGCCACGGCGAAACAGGCAGGAAAGGCGGACGCCACGTGGAGCCATCGGCGTCTTGGGATCCTGGGGTCGCGGAGCGCGGCGTCTCCAGCCGCGAAGGTAGGCACTGGTCAGGCACAAGGGAGAGGAAGCGGTGCAGACTGCAACACCATGTTGCAAAAAAAAAAAAAAATTAAATATAGTGCAAAATTTGAACAAAGAAATTAACCTAAGGGACTCGCATTTCAAAACCTAGAAAACATATTAAAGCATAAGTTAAAAATAGTTATATTACTGTAAGAAATATTACACTATACAGATGCCAAGATAAAGAAACAGCCCCTAGAATAGTGAGACATTTTGTCTAAGGTCAATGTTTCACTAGGAGATAAGTGATGTGAAGGGATTACATTTTTGTTCCAGTTTATTTTTTAGTTTCAGGTTTATTTTATTTTATTTTTTATATATTTTATTTTTTTGTTTTGGTTTTTAGGTTTGGTTCATTTCCTGAACTGAAAAAAAAACCATTAAATACCCAAAACAAACGAAATAAAACAAAATGGGCCTCCCAGAGATCTTCTAAACTCCCTTCCACCCGAGAAAACAAAATATGGGGCCTGGGCCTCCCAGCTTGTCCTCCCCCAGGTCTCTCTGATCCCCAACCTTGCCAGTTCAGAATCTAGTCCTGGACCCATACCTTCGTTGCTGAACCTCCCCAGACTACTCCAACCCCCAACTCTCTCCCATTAAATTTTTCTGAGGCCAGGGACTTACCCCATTCCAGGGGCCCAGCATTCAGAAAGCTAGGAGAGAAGCCCACTCACTCTTGCCTTCATTCTAGGTGCTTTAAATAATGGCACTGGAGGCCCCACTGGATAGTACCAAAGTGATGTCACTTTGGTGTCTGTCTAGGGAAACTGGTGCTATTTTCTGGTATGGCCATACAAGAAAATTATGCTGACCATCCATCAGGCTTCTAGCACCATTTCTACAGGAAGGAGGAGGTGTAGAATATGCAGCATCTATGGTGAGCATTTACTGCTTGTTTAAGTCTAATATTTTACAAAAACAATCTATTATGTATGCCTAAATTGTTTAGTTAACTGAAGAGAAATAATTCTTATTGGTTCTCAGCATTATTTTTTGTCTTTTAAATTCTATAGTGTCTAAACAACAATGTATTCAGAAAACTCAAAGCAATCTTTCATTTCAGTTTAAAAATATCCATGATTCCAACCAAAATGACTCTACGTTAAGGAAACAGTGCATTAAAGGCGTGAAAAGCCAATAAAGAACTTTTGAATAATCAGTACTTAATGCTTCAATGTTTTAAGAGTGGGTTGGAGATGTTTTCAGTTTGTATATGCTGGAAGTTATGTGAGGATATAACTGTATTAATGAAGGCTGAATTTTTAGCAGCATGTGTAGGCTGGCAAGTTTGCTATATTTATCATGAATTAATTAACCGCCTTTGACTGCTGTGATGCATGTATGCAACTATATACCATCAGTCTTTTAACATCATAGTCTAACTTTTTAATCCTTTTTTTATATGACAGTGTGGCATAGAAAGCTCCACAGTTTCCATTTTAAAATGAAATGAGCTGGTAAAATATTTATTAAGAGAAAAAGAGCTTAATAGTAGTATCTACTAAGCTTGAAACTGAACCTGTGTTAAAAAAAATAACCCAGAACAAATGTAGTATTAAAATTGTAAGACAGTAAATGATGGCAGCTAGACAAAAGTTGTCCATTCAGCCTGCCTAGCAAGTGGCTCAGGGTCATACTGTGTAAAAGAGGGAACTTTATGTGGATCCTGTCCTCTCTCTTGCCTTCTCCCCCAATTTCGTTAAAGTCAGAGCTTGTGGAAATTGGTTTTTGATACTATATAAACAGTAAAGTAGACGGAAGAAGTCTTTGTAACTTTTAGGACTTAGCCAGAAGGAGGCAATTTGATGCTTTGTTGATACCCAACACCTGTTTTGGTGAAGTTTATTGGACAGGGTCTGAGGAGAAATCAAGAGATGAAGAGACTGAGGGACCAAAAACAGATGTGGCGTTCTTGCATTCTAAGATTGAAATGGTTTATATTGCCCAGATTACTTTTGTTATGTGCCATTTTGGATACCTTTCCAGTCTCCTTTCCTGAGGTCTCCTTTACAGAATTATTGCCACAGTCCTTGGATCCAGTAATATTGGACTGGAGTGGGGAATCCTTAGTTTCTGTGTCACAGTGGTGGGAAACAAGTTCTTTTTGGATAAAGGACTGGATCGACAATGAGAGCCTGAGGAGGGTGGTGGTGGGGTGTGTGCATATCAGCTGGTTCCTGTGGGGGAGTCCATCTCTGAGCCACATGACTAAAGAGGTCCCATCTGAACCCAGTGACCCCCTCCCAGAACCACACCAGTACACAACGCACCTTGTCTTTTTTTCCCTCCACAGGCAATCCCAGCTCCCTGTATCTCTCCGCCTATCCTCACAATCTCACCTTTTATGTACATCACATGTGACACAGCTCTAATTCCCTTCATAATGCCTGCATCATCTCACCCACATACAGATTCCACCTGCTTCTACCTCCCACCTTCAGCCTCTTTCTCCTTCCTCTCACCCTTCTACTGGTGGCTTCTGAAAAAGGAGGAGGATTTCCTACTGCTTTAGTCGGCAACCCCCTCTTGACCTTGCCTAGCACTAGTATATTCTCTCTGCCTCTCTCAGCACCAGTATTCTCATTCTTCTGCCGGATCTAGAGGGAATGTATGATTAAGATCCCCATTGTATTGAGGCATTGAGGCTGACAAGGCCAGGACTATACAGTTAGAAATGAGGTTTTAAGTTCCTCTTTCTTCTATATAATTAAATAATGTGAAAACTGCTAAAGGCTGGACATGTGACAGAGGGCTGTGAAGCAAACACATAGAAATAAGTAAACAGTTATAACCAGTAGTTGTTTACTGCTTAAAAGAACGTTAGGATTGCATAAGTTTAGCTGCACCTGTGATTAATGAATATTAATATGCAAAGTACTGCAATTCCACTTTATCTTGGCCTATCAGTGCAGTTCCTCTTTTTCTAGAAATATATAAAGAGAAATTAATTAATTAATAAGAGTACTGGAGCTGACATTTTGTTGGATAATTCTCAATACCTTGCCTTATATGTAAGAAAGCAAAAGTAAGAAAGTATATTTAAGTCTGAATTGTAAGTGCAAAGTCAGGCTTTGCTACCTGACTGTTTCTTGGCACCAAGCTTCTGTGTGCACACATCTTGAATAAAGGGAAGTGATCTTACCGTTGTGAGATGGACTGTCCTATTTGAATCTTTTTACAGTCTTATCAGGGGAAACAGGGACCTCACATTGTAACTCGGTTACATCACTTCCCCATTCCTAATGCATGCCAGCAACAGAATTTTTTCTATGACCCCCCTACCCACCCACCCACCACGAGTCCTCACATCTTCTGTCTCTCCCATCTATCCTCTCTCAGCTGTAAAATTTGTTTTTGGTGGCTTCAGTTGTGAGGGAACAGGAGGTGCTGGAGGCAGCTCCCAGGTTGGCAGCAGCAGAGGCAGCTTTGGATGCTGCTGCTGCTGCTGTTTAATTGGCACAACTCCTGAGGTAACAGCAGCAGTGATGGTGGCAGCTGCTTTTGTTCCTACTGCTGCTGCAACTGCATCATCAGCAGTCATGTGGCAGGCATGCAGCATGGCTCCCCGGCATGATGATCTGTGTTGGTGTGTGATGCCTTAAATACCCGATCTGGGGTCTGCTTATTGACTGCGAACTAGCACTGTAGCTTGCAAGAAGGGGAGGGGTGCCACGGGCTGGGGGGAAAACTCCATGGGCCAAAAATTCCCCACCCCTGCTTTATTTTATAATAGTCTTTCTTCTTCAGATCTCCATTGTACATCAGCTTCCCAGTTCTCTATGCTGATATATGTTTTCTTCAAATTCCTTTACAAAATGTTGTCATAATACAGTTTTGACCATAAAGGAGGATTTTGGGAGCTGTTGATTAGTCACGCGGACAGCGTGGCTTTCAATATGATAGTAGTTTCTCTGTCTCTTGGTGAATCTTCACATCCAATCCTATCTTGAGTCCCTCCTGGGTATATGCAGTAAAGTGGCCAGTGTGTAAGAATTTAATTTTATACTCTATTGCTTTTGACTGTTGAAGATGAACTGGACGCAGATTTTACACACATATTGCAGTATCTAGCTTAACTAAAACTAGTTAAGAGGCAAGGTTGTTGTTTTTGTACAGTATTCAGTTTCAGACGGCTTGCTTAAAATTAACTAGTTACTTTAATAAGCTAAAAAGTTCTGCACTACCAATTTGTTTTAAGTTAGTTATATATAAAATAGAGAAGGACCGAAGCATAGTGTCATGCTGAATGAACCATTGAGGTCAGATCCCATCTTGCCAGTCACCTACAGTGTGAATCAATGAAAAGTAGGGATGTACATTCATTTGAAACTAAAGTGTGAAACATAATGAATTAGCACATTTTTGTTTTGTTTCAAATGAAATGAAAAATAATAATAAAGAAACATTCTTTCTTGAAATACATGAAAAACCAAATAAAAATAAAATCCCCAAAAAAGAAACAAAAATCACTAAAAAAATGAAATGAAGATGATAAAAATTAATGTGTATCTCCTTAAAGAAATGTTTACAGTGGATGTGGCTGTGTAGGAAGGTGTCCACTAGTGGGTTTCTATGGTACAAAGATTCCAGTGAAACTCTGAACATGGGGAATATTTAAGATACAAATGTTTAATCACAAAACATATCAAGGTTAAGTCAAATACTTATTCACAATGGGGCGGATTTTAAAAGCCCTGCTCGCGTAAATCCGCCCTGATTTACGCGAGCAGGGCCTTGCGCGCCGGCGCGCCTATTTTCCATAGGCCTGCCAGCGCGCGCAGAGTCCCGGGACTTGCGTAAGTCCCGGGGTTTTTCGAGGGGGGCGTGTCGGGAGGCGGGGCCGATCGGCGCGGCGTTTCGGGGGCGTTTCGGGGGCGTGGTTTCGGGCCGGGGCGCTCTGGGAGGCGTAAATCCAGGGATAAAGGTAGGGGGGGGGGGGTTTTAGATAGGGCCGGGGGGGGTGGGTTAGGTAGAGGAAGGGAGGGGAAGGTGAGGGGAGGGCGAAAGGGAGTTCCCTCCGAGGCTGCTCCGATTTCGGAGCGGCCTCGGAAGGGAACGGAGACAGGCTGCGCGGCTCGGCACGCGCCGGCTGCCCAAAATCGGCAGCCTTGTGCGCGCCGATCCAGGATTTTAGCAGATACGCGCGGCTACGCGCGTATCTACTAAAATCCAGCGTACTTTTGTTGGCACCTGGTGCGCCAACAAAAGTACGCGCTCGCGCTGTTTTATAAAATCTACCCCAATCCGCTCTCTACAAGCCCTTTTAAATAGATTTTTTGTTCAGATGGGGTGTTGTTCTCTAGGGCCCAAGACATCGAGAGTCTCAATCACCAAGTGCATTTAAAAGAACCAGAGGGATACTTGATTGGTGCTCCTGTAGGAGATAACAGACGTTTTTAGCACTGTAAGGAAACAAATATGAATACTGACCCCACAAGAGGGATGCTGACTTCATAACATGGATGCTGACATGTATGTTTCAACAGAAAAACAAGATGAGGAACTTTTGACCAGATTGACAATATGTGCCCAGGTTATCTGATTTGCCTTTTAACTAAGGGCTATAGCTTCTTTCCACAAACGTGAGCTAAGACTGCCCAGGACAGGGACAGGAAACAGAAGCAAAAAAACCCAAATCTACCCGGAGACGAAAAACAGCCTATCCAAAGGGCAATTTATCAGACAGGTCAGCTTTCAGAAAAGTGCTGACCTTACAAAAAAGCTCACGGTTCAAGAGGTTGCATGTCAGAGATCATATCCTGGTCCGGGGTCCCCAAGCAGCAGGAATATTGAGCCATCCTGATGGGATTGGGGGGGGGGGGGGGGCAGAATTCTGAAATGGAGAAATGACCCCATCTGTCCTGCTCCTTGACTGTGCATAAGCTTTGCCTGTTAAAAGCAGCCAGGAAGAGGTTCCGGGGGCTGGTGAAAGAAGAACCAATAACACCTGAGGATGACACCCAAGCTAGCACCCCCACCCCTCCCTGCGATGGAGCAGATGAGCTCTGGTGTCCTGCGCATGTAAGATGCCCTGCTGTTACCTAGCTGTTTTTCTTGAACCTGTCTTTTTCTTCTCCAGGGCTCAGACCAGTCTTAGCCCAGCAAGTGACTGGGGTCAAGAATGCCTGCTCCCTTTGGCAGAGACTACCTCCTCATAGATTGCTTCAGAGTGAAATGGAAGGTAATCTCTTAAAGTTGTGGGGATAGTTGGTTAGTTACATTTATTAACATATCCTAAACAAGTCAAAGTCTTGCATATGGGAAGTTTACTAATGATGCAGAGCTTTACTCAGTTTAAACTGATGCTGAGCATCAAGGATTGTAGAGACATGTATTGTCTATTTTATTCTAACTGCTAAACCTGAAAAGTCTGACAAATGAAAGTCTGATTCTTTGAAAAACACCATGATCTTTTCTGAGCTATTCATATTACATAGATATAGGAGGTGATAGTGTTAATTGTGTGTAGGATCATCCATCCCGACAGGTATGGGGGAGGAGGAAGGAGGTGTGCTGTATCAGACAGGTTACAGAACACCCTTATATTGTTTCACTCTAGCTTAAAGTCTTTACTAAAGCACTTATGCTTTTTGGATTGTGGATTTAACAAAGGAAAAGTAAATACTTGAATTAGCAATGATATGGTCATTCTTTTCTGGAGAAGCTCAATGTCCTCATTGGTGCCTTACCAACCCAACTGGCATTGGCTCCCAGGATGGCATTGGTGCCCAGCAGGTAACCGAGGCCTCCCCCTATCGATACTGTGGTCGTTGCTGGTTCCTCTGAGAAGGAAGCTCTGTCGAGGCTGGTGGAGACACTGAGGCCGGTAGTCCCCTGTTCAGTTCCATCAGTGCCTGCACCTCTGGACATCGGCCAAGCACCTAGGGCCCCATCCCTTGTGGTATACAGTGAAGATGGTGGTCCCTATGACTCCTGGGAGGATGATCAGACACAATTCTCCTCCAAGGATTTGGATGGTCTCCTGTCAGACCCTTCACCTTCAGAGAAGCGAAGGAAGTCCCCACTTAAGGACTTGACCTTCGCAGGGTTTGTCAGGGTGATGGCGAAGGCCATCCCATTCCCATTCCAGCTTTTGACTGAAGAAGATGCCAGGCACAAAATGCTTGATTTTCTTCAGTTAATGGAGCCTCCCGGTACATGAAGTCCTTATGGAGTTGCTGTTGAGGATTTGGAAACACGCCCTCACAGTGCCTCACATGAATAAGAAGGTGGACAGGGTTTACCTCATCCAAAAAGCTGCCAGATTCGATAAGTGTCAGCTGCCCCACAAATCAGTGGTGGTCAAATCCACGCTCAAGAGGACCAAGCACGCTCGGACCCATTCCTCAGCACCCCTGGGGAAGGACCACAGATTGTTGGATGCTCTTAGGAGGAAGGTGTTCCAAAGCACCATGCTTATTGCTCACATCGCTGCCTACCAGCTCTACCTGAGCTCGCAGGACATCTGGAAGCAGGTGCAGGAGGTGGCTGAGCAGTGCCTCAACAGCAGCAAGACACCCTCATGTCACTTGTGCACAATGATTTGGACTGTGGAAAACACGAGGTCCATGTGACCTACAATGTGTTCGAAATGGCATCAAGTCTCTGCAGCGGGAATTGGCGCCTGCAGGCTGGCATGGCTACAGGCCTCAAATTTCAGACCAGAGGTACAGGAATGACTCGTTGACATGACATGCACTGGAGTGAATCTCTTTGGAGATAGAGTAAAGGATGCTGTGGCCTAACTCTGGGACCATCATGAAACCCTCCAGCAACTCTTCACCAGATGATCAAGGGGTTAAAGGGGCACTTAGGGAAGATTAAACTATTTATTTGTTTCGGTGTTTACTGAAGAGGATGTTCGGGAGATAGCTGTTTTGGAGACGGTTTTCAAGGTTGATGATTCAGATGAACTGAATCAAATCACAGTGAGCCTGTAAGATGTGGGAGGCCAGATTGACAAACTAAAGAATAGTAAATCTCTTGGACCAGATGGCATACACCTCAGGGTTCTGAAAGAATTAAAAAATGAAATTTCAGACCTATTTAAATTAATTTATGACCTATCGTTAAAATCATCTGTTGTACATGAAGATTGGAAGATGGCCAATGTAACCCCGATATTTAAAAATGTCTCCAAGGGTGATCTGGGAAACTATAGACCGGTGAGCCTGACTTCAGTGCCAGGAAAAATCATGGAAACTGTTATAAAGAATAAAATCAGAAAACTTTAGATAGACATGGTTTAATGGGACACAGCCAACATGGATTTACCCAAGGGAAGTCTTGCATCACAAATCTCCTACATTTTTTTGAAGGGATAAATAAACATGTGGACAAAGGTGAACCGGTAGATTGATGTATTTGGATTTTCAGAAGGCGTTCGACGAAGTCCCACATGAGAGGCTTCTAGGTAAACTAAAAGGTCATGGGATAGGAGGCAATGTGCTTTTGTGGATTGCAAGCTGGTTAAAAGACAGGAAACAGAGAATAAGATTAAATGGAAAAACATAAACAGTGGGGTGCCTCAGGGATCTGTAGCCATTGTGGTCAGTGAAGAGGCTGGAAGGTTTTTCTCCTTGTGCTACTGGAATTTGCATTGTGATTTTGCATTTTGGATAAGTACTCTGCTTATTACTTTCAAGTTTTGTGGAAAGCTTCTGTGAATAATTCCTGCCTGTGTTTCATTTCTTGTTAGTAAGATATATTCTTGAAGTTAATTTGCTGTTTGGTTGCTCTGCCATAACGTAAAAAAAAAAAACCAAACAAAAAAAAACCCCACAGAAAAGCAGTCCAGCTTTTAATCTGTAAAATCTCTCTCTTTTGGAGTTAGCTGGCATAAATAATCTGGTCAAATTTTTATATTGGGGCATAAAGTCTGTTTTAAAGCAATTGATCAAAGGACAGATACACTTCCAGAAGTGACCTCATCTAACTGGATTGGGTGTGTCTCAGACCTTGGGGGAGGTAAAGTTAGTGAGAAGGAGAGCCATTGTGGTCAGTGAAGAGGCTGGAAGGTTTTTTCTCCTTGTGCTACTGGAATTTGCATTGTGATTTTGCATTTTGGATAAGTACTCTGCTTATTACTTTCAAGTTTTGTGGAAAGCTTCTGTGAATAATTCCTGCCTGTGTTTCATTTCTTGTTAGTAAGATATATTCTTGAAGTTAATTTGCTGTTTGGTTGCTCTGCCATAACGTAAAAAAAAAAAAACCAAACAAAAAAAAAACCCCACAGAAAAGCAGTCCAGCTTTTAATCTGTAAAATCTCTCTCTTTTTGGAGTTAGCTGGCATAAATAATCTGGTCAAATTTTTATATTGGGGCATAAAGTCTGTTTTAAAGCAATTGATCAAAGGACAGATACACTTCCAGAAGTGACCTCATCTAACTGGATTGGGTGTGTCTCAGACCTTGGGGGAGGTAAAGTTAGTGAGAAGGAGAGCCATTGTGGTCAGTGAAGAGGCTGGAGTATATATTTGGTCTGGTTCTTTGCTAATTCGTTTGCTTTAAGATTCAGCATACCTGCATTTCTCTTATTGTAGAGCTATCTTTATAATCTGTTTAACATTGGCACATAAGTACTGAGAGATCATTTAATAGAGGACTATTATTGCTCCAGGAAGTGCCCTGCTTTACCCAGCTTGTCCCAGATTAAACTGTTTGACTCCCTCTCACCCTACCCCTCTACCCACCCACCCCTGGGGCTTGTTTTCTAATAAAGACTGCCTAACTTAACATTAGCAGCAAGATAAATTAGTACATTGATAGGTCAAGGAAATACAAATCAAATATTACCAAAATGAGGACTATCCAATGTAACTGCTGTGGAGCCTGTATTCTCAGGGAAAGCATCTGGAAACTTAGAGCTTGCCCAATTTGTGCACAACTCTCTACATTGAAAAAGGAGCTGACTGAGGTTAAAGCTCAATTAGCTTCAATTACAAGTATTACACCCACATTGCATTACTCAGAAATTAATTCCCCAATATCACAGAAAAACCAAGAGTCAAGAAAAGGAGATTCATTAGGCTCAGGTAGGCCCCACAGTCACCCATTCTTGACAGATGGGCAGCCAACAGGTACACCCCCCCACTCAAACAGGTCATTAAGAAATTCTTTAAAATCCAGGATTACAGTGGGCTCTGGTAGAATTAGACCTGTGATAAGGAGACACACAATGTACCAGATGCAAAAAGAACAAAAAGCCTTCTCTATATTAAAAACTAATGAAGTTCTTGAGAAAAACATTGACGTGTTACCAGAAATGAGAAAAAAAACACAATGCATGCAGAATTTCAAGTTCCATAACCAAAAGAAAAATCTAATTCAGATGGATAACTCTGTCAACAGTGGCACAACCGCAAAAGGAATGAGTGAAGTGAATAACAAATCTCAACCAAAGTCTCATAAGGAGTCCAGGAAAAGCAATAACCTTAAAGAGAGTACCTGGAAGGCTATGACCACAAATGCTCATAGTTTGGGAAATAAAATCCCAGATCTACAGGCCCTAATGACAGAGGCAGAATTGGACATTGTTGCTATCACAGAGACATGGTTCACAGAATCTCATGAATGGGATACAACAATACCAGGCTATAACTTGTTAAGGAAGGACAGAGTGGATAGAAAAGGGGGAGGTGTGGCTCTTTATGTCAGAAACAACATCCAAGCATCTGAGCTGCAAGGAAGTTGGGGCAAGGAAGAAGCACTATGGGTTGACCTAAAAAAAGATGACGGACCATCCATTTATATTGGAGTGGTTTACAGGCCTCCAAACCAAAAGGAAGAGCTGGACAGAGATCTGGTTGAAGACATCCATAAGATAGGTAAGAAGGGAGAAGTGGTGATCGTGGGTGACTTTAATATGCCAGATGTAGACTGGAAAATCCCATCTGCAGAATCTAAAAATAGCAGAGCGATAGTGGATGCCATGCAAGTATCTTTGTTCAAACAAATGGTGTTGGAACCCACGAGAGAAGGAGCTATACTAGACTTAGTGCTCACTAATTGGAGATAATGTCTCCGATGTCCAGGTGGGCACCCACCTCAGCACCAGTGATCATCAAACGATATGGTTTAATATCACTAAAAGAATAGGGAAAAGAACCACAAAGACCCGAGTTTTACAGTTCAAAAACACAGACTTTGAGGAAATGGGGAAGTACCTGGAGGAAGAACTAAAAGGATGGGAGAATGAAAGAGATGTGGATCAGCAGTGGACCAATCTAAAAGGAGCAATCACCAAGGCAACTGCTCTATATGTTAGAAATGTAAAGAAAAGCAAAAGAAAATTGAAACCTATCTGGTTTCTCAAAGGAGGTGGCTGACAAAATTAAAGCTAAAAGAACAGCATACAAGAAATATAAAAGTTCCCAAAGGGAGGAACACAAAGAAGAATATTTGTATCAACTGAGGGAGACAAAGAAATTAATCAAGTTGGCAAAAAGTCAAGCGGAAGAGAGGATTGCCAAGGAGATAAAATGGTGACAAAACATTTTTCAGATACATCAGCGAAAAGAGAAAGGTCCAAAGTGGTATAGTGAAATTGAAAGGTGGTAATGATCAATGTATGGAGAGAGATGAAGAAATGGCAGAAATATTAAACGAATACTTCAGCTCTGTGTTCACTAAAGAAGACCCTGGAGAAGGACCATCTTTACACAACAAGAAACTGGAGGGAAGAGGAATAGATGAAAATCCTTTACAGAAGAGAATGTATGGGAACAGCTAAAGAACCTGAAAGTGGACAAGCCATGGGGCCCTGATGGGATTCATCCAAGGGATACTGAGGGAGCTCAGAGATGTTCTGGCGGGTCCGCTGTGTGACCTGTTCAATAGATCCCTAGAAACAGGAGTGGTACCAAGAGATTGGAGAAGAGCGGTGGTGGTCCCCGCTTCACAAGAGTGGGAACAGGGAGGAGGCTGGCAACTACAGACCGGTCAGCCTCACTTCGGTGGTGGGAAAAAGTAATGGAGTCACTGTTGAAAGAGAGAATAGTGAACTATCTACAGTCAGGAGAATTAATGGACCAGAGGCAAACATGGATTCACCAGGGGAAGATCCTGTCAGACAAATCTGATTGACTTTTTGACTGGGTAACCAAGGAATTGGATCAAGGAAGAGCGCTCGATGTCATCTACTTGGATTTCAGCAAAGCTTTTGATACGGTTCCGCACAGGAGACTGGTGAATAAAACGAGAAGCTTGGGAGTGAGTGCCGAGGTGGTGACCTGGATTGCAAATTGGTTGACGGACAGAAGACAATGTGTGATGGTAAATGGAACTCTCTCTGAAGAGAGAGCGGTTTTTAAGCGGTGTACCACAAGGATCGGTTTTGGGACCGGTCCTGTTCAATATCTTTGTGAGCGACATTGCGGACGGGATAGAAGGTAAGGTTTGTCTTTTTGCGGATGACACTAAGATCTGCAACAGAGTGGACACGCCGGAAGGAGTGGAGAGAATGAGACGGGATCTAAGGAAACTGGAAGAGTGGTCAAAGATATGGCAGCTGAGATTCAATGCCAAGAAGTGCAAAGTCATGCATATGGGGAGTGGAAATCCGAATGAACTGTATTCGATGGGGGGGGAAAGGCTGATGTGCACGGAGCAGGAGAGGGACCTTGGGGTGATGGTGTCTAATGATCTGAAGTCGGCGAAACAATGCGACAAGGCGATAGCTAAAGCCAGAAGAATGCTGGGCTGCATAGAGAGAGGAATATCGAGTAAGAAAAGGGAAGTGATTATTCCCTTGTACAGGTCCTTGGTGAGGCCTCACCTGGAGTACTGTGTTCAGTTCTGGAGACCGTACCTTCAAAAAGACAAAGACAAGATGGAGGCGGTACAGAGAAGGGCGACCAGGAAGGTGGAGGATCTTCATCGGATGACGTATGAGGAGAGATTGAAGAATCTAAATATGTACACCCTGGAGGAAAGGAGGAGCAGAGGTGATATGATACAGACTTTCAGATACTTGAAAGGTGTTAATGATCAAAAGACAACGACAAACCTTTTCGGAAGGAAAAAAATCAGCAGAACCAGGGGTCACGATTTGAAGCTCCAGGGAGGAAGATTCAGAACCAATGTCAGGAAGTATTTCTTCACGGAGAGGGTGGTGGATGCCTGGAATGCCCTTCCGGAGGATGTGGTGAAGACCAGAACTGTGAAGGACTTCAAAGGGGCATGGGATAAACACTGTGGATCCATAAAGTCAAGAGGCTGCCAATGAAGAGTGGGTGACTCGCCAGAATGACGGCTACTGCCTGGAGTCAATACCCTTATTAAATAAACATACACAGGCTTACTGTGACTCCAAAATCGCTCTAAGCTTCAACAGCAAGAGGAATGTGGAAAAAAAGGATTCACACTCACAAAGAGGGGAGAGTAGCTTGGCTTGTTACGGCGGTTACTACCCCAAATCAAATAAGCCTGATACTTCACTTTCAATGCATATACAGCATAGTTCTCTGATTCAACGGCAGGGGAGAAGAAAAACTGATACTTCACACATCCAGAAAAGAGGGTTCGCACTCGCAAAGCAGGGAGTAGCTGGCTTGTTACGGCGGTTACTACCCCAAACCAAATGTGCCTGATACTTCACTTTGATGCATATCCAGCATAGCTCTCTGCTTCAACGGCATGGGAGAAGAAAATCAACCAATAAGGGCTGTATAACAGTCTGGGTAAAACAAATAAACATGGGTGCAGATTGCTTATTGCGGCGGCTTCTACCCCTAACTAATCAAGCTAGATATTTCACTTGGATGCAGCTCCATCACTGCTCTCTACATTAAAGGTGGGGGTGGAAGGGAAATAGAACCAAGAGCTAAGAGAAACAGATAAGTATGAGAGAGAAAATTTGCGGGGCAGACTAGATGGGCCATTTGGTCTCCTTCTGCCGTCATTTCTATGTTTCTATGTTTCTATGTTTCTATGTACTTGGACCGGTGCTTTTTAATATATTTATAAATGATCTGGAAAGGGGTACGATGAGTGAGGTGATCAAATTTGCGGATGACACAAAATTATGCAGAGCAGTTAAATCTCATGGCGGATTGTGATAAATTGCAGGAGGATCTTGCCAGACTGGAAGATTGGGCTTCCAAATGGCAGATATGAAATTTAATGTGGACAAGTACAAAGTGATGCATATAGGAAAAAATAATCCTTGTTGTAGTTACACAATGTTAGGTTCTATCTTACAAGTTACCACCCAGAAAAGAGATCTAGGCATCATAGTGGATAATACATTGAAATTGTCTGCTCAGTATGCTGTGGCGATCAAAAAAGCAAACAATGTTAGGAATTATTAAGAAGGGAATGGCAGATAAAATGGTAGATGTCATAATGCTTCTGTATTGCTCCATGGTGAATCCGCATCTTGAATACTGTGTGAAATTCTGGTCACTGCATTTCAAAAAAGATATAGTTGCACTGGAGAAAGGTCTACATTGGTTATTTACTCTCTCCGATAATAGGACTAGGGGGCACTCCATGAACTTAGCAAGTAACTCATTTAAAACAAATCAAAGAAAATTCTTAAGAACATAAGGAATTGTCATGATGGATCAGACCAAGGGTCCATCAAGCCCAGCATCCTGTTTCCAGCAGAGGCTAAACCAGGCCACAAGAACCTGGCAAGTACCCAAACACCAAGAAGATCCCATGCTACTGATGCTCTGGAATTCATTGCCAGAAGATTTGGTTATAGCAGTTAGTGTAACTATGTTTAAAAAAAGGTTTTGGATCATTTCCTAGAGGAAAAATCCTATTGCTATTAATTAATAAACAATAGTAGCTTGAGATTTATTTAATGTTTGGGTACTTGCCAGGTACTTGTGACTTGGATTGGCCACTGTTGGAAAGAGGATTCTGTGATTGATGGATTCTTGATCTGACCCAGTATGGCATTCTTATGTTCTTATACAATCCAGACCCATCCTGCTCATCCAGGAGGCCGTCAAGGCAGGGGCCCTGGAAGTCTTTCTTTTGCCAAAGTAAGTACTGTCCTCCACCTCCTCGATCCCATACACACCATCAGAGTTCCAGCCAACAGAGAGCTTCCAAGCCCCAGCCAGCTCCTCGGTCAACTCCGGGGATGGGTTTTGACTGGGCTGTTGGGAGTGTAAGCCAGTTGCCCATACCTAGAACGATGGACCCTCCAGTCGGGGGCAGGCTGCGGTTCTTTGCGAACTGGTGGCCCAGTGTAACCTCAGACCAGAGGATTTTGTCCCTCATGGTACCATCAGGGGTACCAATTGAACCTATTGGATGTCTCATCAGATGTCCCTTCATGCTCGTTCTGGGGGCATCAGGAGGTACTACAAACAGAGCTCTCCTCTCACTTAATGGCCAGAGCGCCGGCCAAAGAGGGTGGGGATTTTACTCCAGGTACTTCCTGATTCAAAAGAAAACAGGAGGACTCTGTCCTATCCTAGACCTGAGAGCCTAGAACAAGTTTCTAAAAAATGAAAAGTTAGAACATAACATAACATAAGAACATAAGATATGCCATACTGGGTCAGAGCAAGGGTCCATCAAGCCCAGTATTGCATATCCTTGGGAGACACAGACTGCCAGACCTTCAATACTGTATCCTGGTCACAGGAAGTATCTCCGAATTGTGGTGGGGGAACAGGAACTTCCAGTACCAAGTGTTTGGGCTCGGGTCCACTCCATGAGTCTTCACGAAAAGCCTAGCAGTGGAGGCGGCACACCTCCACAGACAGGAAGTACATGTTTTACCTTATCTGGATGATTAGCTGGTCAAGAGCACATTTCAGGCAGGGGCCATCCGGTCAATGCACTAGACCACTCGGTGTTGGAGTCACTAGGGTTCATTCTCAACTACCCAAGTCCCATCTCAGTCCATCAACTCAATTGGACTTCATTGAAGCCCTGCTAGACACAGCTTAAGCCAGGGCCTTTCCGTCATGCCAGAGGGCCATCACTCTAGCAACCACTGTGACAGAGGTGCAAGAGAGCCAACAGGTATCAGCTTGGCACATTTTGAGGCTGTTGAGCCACATGGCCGCAACCGTCCCTGTCACTCCCTTGGCACGCTTACATATGAGCAGAGCCCAATGGACCCTGAGGTTGCAATGGCGCCAAGCCACCCAGAGCTTCCAGGATTGCATCTGAGTCACCCCGTCTCTTCAGAACTCTGTCCTGGTGGCGGGTACTCTCCAATATGGAACAGAGATTTTCTTTTGGAGACTCCCTACTCAAATTGTGCTAACCACGGATGCATTTACCCTGGGGTGGGGAGCTCATGTAAATGGGCTCAGTACCCAGGGACTGTGGTCCGCTTAGGAATGTTCTTGTCATATCAACTTCCTGGAGCAACGGGCGATCAGGTATGTACTATGGGCTTTCAGAGATTGGCTGTCCTACAAAATTATCCATATCCAGACCTATAACTAAGTAACCATATGGTATGTCAACAAGCAGGGAGGCATGGGATTCTACCTCCTGTGTCAGGAAGCATTCCAGATCTGATCTGGGCCCTGGACCATGGGATGTTGCTCAGGGCCATGTGCCTGGCTGGAATGGAGAACATGATAGCAGACAGGCTGAGTTGAGCCTTCAGACCTTATGAGTGGTCCCTGGACCAAGGGGTAGTGAATCAGATTTTCCATTGCTGGGGGAGTCTAGACATAGATCTGTTTGAGTCTCCCTGCAACTGGAAGGTGCCTTGGTTCTTCTCCCTGTCCAGGTCAGACTGCAAATCAGCCTCGGACACCCTTGCCCCTCATTGGGGCAAGGGTCTTCTGTATTAGTATCCTCTGATTCCCTTAGTGGCGAAGACTCTCTTGAATCTTCACAAGGATAGATGGACTATGATCTTCATAGTTCCTCACTGACTGAGACAGGTCTGATTTCCACTCCTGCGGCAGTTGTCCATCCAGAAACCGATCAGTGTGTGGACTTCCCTGGATCTCATCATGTAAGATCAGAGCAGGCTGTGGCAACCCAGCCTCCAGGCCCTGTCGCTCACAGCCTGGATGTTGAGAGATTAATTCTGTGGAGTTAGGTTTCTCCTAAGTTTTATTTTTATCGTAATTCTATGTTACGAGCTGAAGAGGGACCCCGTGTGGACGCATGGTATACAGCATGCTGCATTTGATGTCACTCATGTGTGTGGACTAACATCCTGTTGTCCTTGGAGAACACCTATTACAGGTAAGCAACTCTGCTTCTCCTTTTTAACTGCATAGCCTTTCTAAAAGGGCACATCTTCGGGATCCTAATGGAGTCCTACACCAGCATGTGCAGGAGTTATTTTCAATCACAGAATACATTCACAAAAACTAGATCATTGTTTTATATTTAAAGCATACACTGTAGCATACATATCATATGAGCTACTGCTGCGCCATCCCTCCACAGGGCCCTTCAGTCCCCCTGCAGCCGGAGACAGGAAAACACCCGGCAAGCCAATCAGAAGCAGGACAGGACATTTAAAAATTAACACAGCTCCACCGGCGCCGCGCGCCAGCGTCGCGCGCCAAAGGAGCACAACAAATTTTTAAATGTCCTGTCCTGCTTCTGATTGGCTTGCCGGGTGTTTTCCTGTCTCCGGCTGCAGGGGGACTGAAGGGCCGTGTGGAGGGATGGCGCAGCAGTAGCTCATATGATATGTATGCTACAGTGTATGCTTTAAATATAAAACAATGATCTAGTTTTTGTGAGTGTATTCTGTGATTGAAAATAACTCCTGCACATGCTGGTGTAGGACTATCTTGGGGTAGTCATGGACCGTCAATTGAGCTACACAGGCTTCATTAACAACACAATAAAGGAGTGCTACTTCAAACTTCAAGTGTTAAAAAGACTAAGACCCCTCCTTCATTTTCAAGACTTCAGATCTGTCTTACAAGCGATCATTTTCTCAAAAATCGACTATTGCAATTCTCTTCTTCACGGCCTTCCAGATAACTCCATTAAACCTCTCCAGTTGCTTCAGAATGCAACTGCAAGGATACTTACAAAGTCAAACAAAAGGGACCACATAACACCGATCCTTAAAAAGCTCCATTGGCTCCCAGTCAAATTCAGAATCCTCTACAAGCTTTTATCAATCACCCACAAAGCCATTCTCAACATCGCTCCGCTGGACCTCTCGACCCCCCCTGAATCTTCATACTTCAGCCCGTCCTCTTAGATTAGCGCAAAAAGGCACTCTTAGAGCACCTACAATCAAAACCTCCTTAAGTAAAAGAGCTCTTTCTGCCGCTGGCCCCAAACAGTGGAATTTGCTTCCTCCCGACCTTAGGCAGGAACAATGCCCAATTACATTCGAGAAGAGACTTAAGACGCTACTGTTCAGACAAGCCTTCCCATAACCACGCGTCCTTGCCACTACCTCCACGGACCTACTCTTCCCAAGCCTAGATTCCTAAGCACATTTTTTCTGCTGCCTAAGCTATCCAGTATATGCATTTGACTTCATTAAAGCTATTGTAACCTTCTTCCATTCCACCCCCCCCCCCCCCACCCTTCCTATCCCCTCCCTCGGATTTTCCTTTTTACCCCAAAAAGCCAATTCTTTCAGTTCTTACCAGTTTGATACGTTACATTTTCCCCTTGCTTAAGTTGTATCCAAGTTTTTTTCTCCTCCTGTTCTATGTAAGACAATTTTTGTCACTGTCTGTTTATGGTTGCAATGTAAACCGGAGTGATAATTAACTCTGTTATTTGAACTTTGGTATAGAAAAAGTTATAAATAAATAAAAAAAATAAATCTCCCCTCATTGAATACATTACCAAACACATCAACTACGATTCACCTGCATTAAAAATGGGAGACTTCAACCTTCATGTAGACTTGGCCAGACACTCCCCCAACTGCGAAACATTTTTATCATCGCTTCAAAACATGGGCTTCAAACAGATCATTAACAACCCAACTCATAAAGC
The DNA here is from genome assembly GCF_901001135.1 of Rhinatrema bivittatum. Taxonomy (NCBI): domain Eukaryota; kingdom Metazoa; phylum Chordata; class Amphibia; order Gymnophiona; family Rhinatrematidae; genus Rhinatrema; species Rhinatrema bivittatum. Next base: position 358,745,629 of record NC_042619.1, read on the forward strand.
AGGCCACACTCTAGACCTGATTTTCATTAACGAAGGTATCTCTATTTCATCATCTCCAATAAGTACACCAGTACCCTGGTCGGACCACCTTATTATAAACACGTCCCTCAAGATAATTGACACCCTTCCCCCTGCCTTCCCAAAAACCACGGTTCACTTCAGGAAACCATGCTCTTCGGAAATTCTTACTAATTACCTTACCAAAGAATTGCCACAGCTCGACCTCTCAGATGCGAACTCCGCCACCAACTCTTGGCTTTCTATCACCAACAAAGTCGCAGATCAAACCTGCCCCCTAATTACTAAGGTGATTCACAAGGCTCAAGACAACAGAAAACCTTGGTTCACCCCTGAACTGAAGACAATCAAACTACACCTCAGAAATAAAGACCATATATGGCGTAGAAATCCCTCTCCCAAAACTTTAGCAAGTTAGAAATCCACCCTTAAAATATACAGGAACACCATTTTCAAAACAAAGAAAGAATTCTTCGCGAAAAAAATTCACCACTTCTTCGATACCAAAGCTCTTTTCTCCTACATCTCTGCCCTCACCAAACCTCTACCACCGTCCATCCCAGATGATCATGCTCTCATCAAAGCCACAGAACTGGCCACCTTCTTCGAAAACAAAATTATCAATCTCACTAAACAGTTTTCTACACCAAACCTTCCCATCCCCCAACTGAGTACTCCATCACTTCAACAGACCGCAAGATTAGACTCCTTTGAGACCACCTCTTCTCTCGAAGTGGAAAATATTCTGAAAAAACTCAAACCCTCATCCCATTCTCTAGACTCCATCCCTCCCAACCTCCTCATTTCAATACCAAATACTATTGCTAAACCCATTGCTAAAATCATCAATTGCTCGTTAACCCAAGGACTTATGTCAGATTCTCTAAAACAAGCTATCTTGAAACCGCTCCTAAAAAAACCTAACTTGTAAACATCAGACCCAGCAAATTTCCACCCCATTGCTAACCTTCCCTTCATTGCCAAGATCATGGAGAAAATAGTTAATAAACAAGTCACGGAATTCCTGGAAGAACACGAGATCCTAGCACCTTCACAATATGGCTTTCGCAAATCCCTAAACACTGAATCACTTCTGATCTCGCTTACTGACTCCATCATTGTGAACATGGACAAAAAACAATCTCACCTACTGATTCTTCTGGATCTTTCAGCTGCCTTTGATACTGTCAACCATTCAATTCTACTAGACCGACTCATGGAAATAGGCATCGCAGGATCAGCCTTGGACTGGTTCCGTTCATTCCTAAGCAATAGATCATTCAAGGTAAAAATTAACAATAAACAATTACACCTAATCAGATCCAACTTGGGTGTCCCTCAAGGTTCTGCCCTTTCACCAACCCTCTTCAACATATACCTGCTTCCTCTCTGTCTCCTCCTCACCAAGCTGAAATTCAAGCATTATATATACGCGGATGATATCCAAATTCTAATCCCTATCAATGAGTCTTTACAAAAATCTCTTACATTCTGGGACATTTGCTTTCAAGAGATCAGCTTACTCCTCTTCAAGCTTAACCTTGTCATCAACAAAGACAAGACTGAATTCCTAATCATTTCTCAAGATGAAAACTTCGTTACCAAGGAGACTACATACCCAAATAATCAATCTCAAGTCGATAGCCACTCTCTACCTATCTTCCCTTCAACGACGCCAGATAACATCAAAAACACCTCTTACGTTAGAGACCTAGGCACCTTCTTGGACAACCAGCTGACTTAAAAAGGTTTGTCAACAATACGAGAAAAGAGTGCTTTTTCAAGTTACAAGTACTTAAAAAGCTTAAACCCCTCTTGTACTTCAATGATTTCCGTTTGGTTCTGCAATTAATCATACTTACCAAAGTAGATTACTGTAACTCGTTGTTGCTTGGGCTCCCAGCTGTCACCATTAAGCCACTTCAGATGTTACAGAACTCAGCCGCCAGGATTTTAACGAATACTAATAAGAGGGATCACATCACACCTATCCTCTACAACCTCCACTGGCTTCCGATTAAATATAGAATCATCTACAAAGTGCTGACCATCATGCACAAAACCCTCCACAAACTTGCTCCAATCGATCTCACCTTCCAGATTCACCCCACTACCTCCACAAGACCTAAGAGAAGAGCTTACCAAGGTACTCTCTTCGTCCCTCAA